>NC_045751.1:1145279-1175549 GCF_008692095.1 Etheostoma spectabile
AGAAATGGGGATAAAAAAAGGGCACTGTCCTGTGAGCTAGTGCATTCTGTTTGTGGTTAATATCTGCAGCCTAAAACGATACTTTAGCTGCAGTATTCTTACCACAAACAGAATGACTAGCTCAAGGACAGTGCCCCCTGTTTTATAAAAAGGTCTGAGTGTCGTCAAGTTGTGTGTGCATCACTCGGATAATAGCTAACTTATAATGTATGCCAGCTCCATCATATTCATTTTAGTGTGTTTTCTCTCTTCTCTAGGCTGGCTTTGTGCAGCTTCTTGCTCAGTGTTCTGCTGAATTGCTGTACCACCTTGGATGCTTATTTCCAGACATGTGCCTGACGACCTCCAAAGAAAACTATTATATTGAAGCAAACTAAGTGTTTCTTTTTTAATGATGTTCTTAGTCTTTCCAGAATAGGTCTGCCAGTCTCAAGAGTCTAAATACAGCAAAGGTAGCACTGTTGTCAGAGAAAAGCAGCTTAAATAAAAAGCAATGTTTTGAAAAATGGATTTAAAATATTGTTAAACAGTTTGGAATTATGTATGTTCCGGTTATTTTCAGTCATTCGCTTCACTTTGTGCAGCCTCTCTCAAATGTAATGTCTTTGTTGGTGAGGTGGACTGCGTGTTGTGTCTATACTAGTTTCTGTAGGCCAGATACGGATGTAGTTTTTGGAACAACCTTGAGCTTTCTGGAAGGTGGTTGCGAGCACATACGTGGGCTCACTGTGCATGCACTGTACCAAGTAGATTGTTGAGACCTTGCCTGTTCATTTTTTTCCTGCATTGATCACATTCTTTCTTGTACAAACATGAGCAAACGTTTCAAGCAAACATATCATCACAACTACATATTAAAAAACGTTTTAATGCCTTGTCCACCTCTCAAGTGGGGTGTGGGGTATTTGTGTGTCTAAAGATCGTCTTGGTTTCATCGTAACAATTTCGTGAGTTATCACGTGGTACAATGTTACAACACCTCGGTCCCCTTAGCAGGCAGCACAGACGTCCAATATGGCCAGGGTCAAATAAACAAATCTTGTGGCTCATCACGACCAAGCTAATATGGTGCCTACAAAGGCACAATTTTGTTTTTTATGTGACAGAACTTGCTCATGCATTTGCATCAACAACAGTGTGAAAGGGCAGGAAAGCTGTCCCATGGTACGGGCCGGTAAAAGTTTAGAACATACTTATTCATTATACTATTAAGCCAAATGCTATGGAATTGTGGATTACGTATAGTTATGGCCACTCCTTTTGCTATTTCTTTTGCAATAGTAAGCTTATTTTTCACAAAACATGTTTTTACAGAACCGAAACCGAACCAATCTGCATCGTTAGGCTGCAAGGGGGCTAGAAGCTCTAATCATTCAGTATCTCTGTTTCCCTACCTAATTGGCTCCGAAATTTGCAGATATTCAGATTGAGATATGAGAGGCCACCAAATTTACAGTGATAGCCCAAAAAAGACCACCACTACTAATCGTCACGTTGATTTTCACCAATCCGTTCAGGATACCTGGTTGCCCATGGTCTGGGGCAAAAAATCGCTTTTCCCCCAACTACACAACATTCGCAATCAGCGTGCCAAATTTCTACCAAAACCATGGATTCAGCACAAGTCAAGGGTTGGATATTTCCTGCTCTACCTGCAACACGGAGATCAACTAATTTCACTGACCAAATAGCATTAGAACATTCTAGTCAAAAGAAGAAATTAACAACATTCTGAAACAGAAATCTGAATTTTGATATCCTAGAACGAGACCGCGCTGCAAAATAAGGTCCGTGACCATTTTGCAGATATTCCCCTCTATTAAATCTTCAATGGTAACTATAGAACTGACCCTTGTTTAAATAAATAAATCTTAAGATCTTTTTTTCCAATCTGTATGACTTTGAGGTTACTTTTATAAATCCCACTGTGAACACTGGTTGAATCAGCTTGACTTGCCTTAATTATCAGAAGAGGACAGTAGCTTAGACAAATTATCACTTTAGAGGAACTAAGGTTGCAGTACAGAATATGCTCAAAGCAAAAATCACCAGGCTTGATGGGATCCCCCCCAGATTGTATCAACTTTTTGGGAACAACTGGGCCCATTCCTTCTTGACATGATTAACTTCTCTTTGAGAAAGGGCACTTTTCAAGGGATGTAAACAGAGCCTTAATCTCCTTGCTTTTAGGAAATGAAAAGGATCTTACGAGTGCTTTAACTATCGACCTCTGAGTCTGCTTAACTCTGATTTAAAACTCTTTGCCCAAAACTACTAGCCATCATTTGGAGTCCCATATGTCAAAATTGTGAACCCTGACCAAACAGGAATCATATGAAACGTAGACTAGCAGCAGATAATTTTAGATGCCTTCTCCCATTTTGATGCGGCAGAGGACAGTAGACCCTAATGTCACTTCTCTCTTGATGCCATGAAATCCTTGAAAGACTTCAGTGGCCATTTCACGGTCAGTCTTAGAGGTGATGGGCTCTGGTAACACTTTTATGGTACGATATAACGTTTTTTATTCTAATCCCTCAGCCGAGTCTTAACCGACGCCACCTCCTCTTTGTTTGCCATTTCGGATCTCCACGTCACGACTGCCCCTTGGGTCCTTCACTATTTGTCATTTCTCTAGAGCCTCTGGTCAACTATTCGCCAGTTGTTATGGGTGTGCCATTGCATTTGTGATACACAGCACCACCTCTCACTGTTTCCCTGTGATGTTTTTTTTTTTTTTAGAAAGCCCCTTTCATTCCCTTATCACTTTCTATCATTATGCGAGGAGTATGGAAGCTTATTAGGCTTTAAATTAACTGACTATTCACAATTCAATCATCCCTGCTAACATCCCCATTGTTAAGCAGTTAAATATTTAGATATATATTTAAACCAGATTGTCAAACATAACTATTCCGGTGCTCTGAACAGCGTTTTGAAAGATATGGAAAGTGGATGGGTCTCCCCATATCTATTCAAGCCTGTATCTCAGTGGTTAAGAATGGTTCTACCCAGGACAATTCCTGTGAGCTCTATGCTACCTCCTCATGATTGGTGGGCGGCCTATAACAAAAAAATCCACAATGGGAAAAGAGGGGGGTTCATTGTCCAAAAGACATTTTTTGTGAGGTGGCTTGTTACCCTTTGCTGACTTACAAAACTCATCAATCTACTACATTCCTCTTTTTTCTTTTACCTTCAGTTCGATCACCACTCAAGGCTTACGGTCCCCTGGCAGAGGGGCTCTGCCCATCCATCCTATCCAGAATTTATTTACTGTGGCAACCAAAACCCTGTGGTATAGCATCAGGGCTTTATCAGTTCTTGGTTTTTCTGACGCTCTGGCCTTCCTATGAGGGATTCTGGGTACGCAATTGCCCAGGACTGATTATCAATCTTGAGTGGCATGATGTATGGTCTAGTATGTCTGGAAGTATCACGCAATCAAGACCACAGCTGATTTCACACAATTTCATTCATAGGACATATCTCACCTGCTGTGAAAATTCTCACGTGAAATTAAACAGTCCTTTATGCACTTTCTGCCCATAAAGCTAAGGTACATATCTTTACATGATCTGGAGGGCCTCGCCTGTTAGCCAGTTCTGGAACTATTGCACCAAAATACTCTCAATGTTTTGATTTTGAATGATCTGCAGACCCTCAGCTCTCTAAACAAAAAAACTAGCGTTTCTGCTGACTTACAGCGGCCAGAGAATGATTGCAACCCAATTGGAAACCACCTCCTGACTTGTCTATTTGTACTTGACCCTTTCCTTTCTGGATGTCTGTGTTATATGGACTCTCCACGGCTCAATAGGTGGAGACCCAGGAAGGACTTTGGACACTTAGCCGCATTTGCTGGATCCTTGAAGTCTATGCTGTAGATTTGTACTACGGCCTTCTCACTTCTATCTGTGTGTGTGTTTGGTCCCTTGGTCTTGTGCCGTGTCCTTGTCAATGCCTCTTGTTGTGTATTTGTCTGTGTCTGTTTTAAATGAAACATGTGATTGCAAGGAAGAATTGGGAAAAGGTGGCACTGTGCCTTTCTTGTAGGTGTATACTTTCTGTATGTTGTCATCTAGACCATGTTTTTTCTCTTTTGTTTTGGCTCTTAATAAAAAGAATTTGATCACAAAAAATAAGAAGAAGAAACTTAACATGTCTTTGTAGATAAAGTGACTTACTTTGGCCCTAAGTACCGCCATTTTGCTATCTCATAGTAATGTTTTCCACAGAAGTCCCCATGGTCCACATTTAACTTGACCGCATGCAACACAGATAAAGGGTATATCACAGCAGAACGCGATGGGCAGAAATCCGAGGCATACACTAATGCAGACGGAGGTTTAAAGAGAAACAACAAACTAATGTGTCATGCAAATCTAAATAGTCTCTTTATGTGATCCCGTTCATAGTTCCTGAGTGTGTGTTTTGTATGTCACCACATGAAACTTTAAAAAGAGGGAGAGCAAGACAGCACACTCCCCTCTGGCTGTGTCTCTTGGGGAAACTTGCTGCCTTGATCCATGATGGAAATATAGTCCAAGGGGAGTGTTTTTTTTTTCCTTTGCTGTCGCCCTCCACTCCGTCTGCCCATTATCCCCCGGGTTTCATTACTGTCTCCCTCACCTCTCATTAGAACTAGCAGGCTGCTCATTGTTATGCTCCACGCACACACATGCACAAACACACATAAAGACAAGTGAACACACATTTGAACTCAATGGAGCATAGTCAAGTGTACACACACACCACACACACACACCGCGAATTCACATATGTTCACATGTTGAGCTCTTAAACACTGGACTGGTTTTCCCCTGTGTCTGTAACTATGTGAAAGGTGCTAGTGTAAACACCAGTTCCCCTCCATCATTCAATTCATCATTTTCTTCAATTCAAAGCATCATACCTGAACCACAGAGCATCTTGCATGAGTGGATGGTGTTAATTATCGCAGGCTGATGTTTCACTTTCTTTCTCAAGGCAGAAAGTTCCAGCAAAATGGTGAAAGATGGCAGTGATGACGTGTTTTGATGTTGTTGCCATCACTTTAACCATCAAACTTAAAATTATGTTGGCATCACTTCACACCTTTTCTTAACATTTTATTATTTTCTATTTTCCGTCTTAAGTAGGCCATTTTTCCCTTTTGACATTCGTTCAGTAAAGGCATCGTCAATACTCAGAGAACCAAAGTTACTGTTTTGAGCAACACATGAATCAGGTTTAGTGGGAAATTTAAAACACTCGTTTAACATGTTAGTGATGCAGTAACACAACTTTAGGAATAAAACTTCTTTTCACCTCTACATAAAAGTAGACGACCCGTCACCTCATCCACACACAGCCTGTCAATGGTCCCGCATCCTCACATCACTCTGGTGGCAAGGAACTAGGGCCTTCTGGTTGAGACATCTGAGTAAGCAGCAGGCTAATTCCTGCTAATACAGATTGCTCCCATGGGAACTGCGTGTATTGATTGGCAACAAAGGCTTGGAGAAAAACGCTCCAACTTCAATTATCCACACCGAAGACATAATGCCATTCTACTCCTCCCTCCCTCTTCCCCTCTCCTTTTCCCTGTCCTTCTCTCTCCTATCCTATTCTTATGAAAGAATCAGATGAGTCGAGGATGGAGCAAACAAACGTGTTGGTGTGTGTGTGTTTGTTGTGTGTGGGTGGGTGTTGTGTGTGTGTGTGTGGTGTGTGTGTGTGTGCGTTGCGTGCCGTGGTTTGGGTGTTTTTGTCTTCAGCTTCTTTCTTTCACTGTCTGTCTGTCATTGCTCACCCTTTTATCAAATTCCCACTTTTTGTTTATTTCAATTGTACAGTTGTGATTTATTTTTGTTTCAGGGGAAATAAGTTTTATTCCACTCCTATGCATCAAGTAATGATAAGGTTATAATGTCAACCATGTACATGTGGCTAATTTCCTTGAGGATGCATTGTAATGTCTGTATGTATGTATGCGCATACCAAAAAATGTGGGATAATGGGGAATATTGTTGCTGTTGGTTGCATTCTAATAACGAAGATGGACATGTCTGATACCTGCAATTAGAACATTTGTGAAGATATTTTACTTGAGAACACTGCCCTGGTATTTGAGTTGCAGTTAAGGCTGCTTAGTTTTTTTGAACACTTTTCTCTTTTTTTTTATTACACACATTCTCTCTCTGCTGTTTGCCTCAATTAAATGCCGATACAATCCCAAATATTTCAACCTTTCCCATTGCGCGTGTGGGCAATGCTTCAAAATCAACTGACATGTTAACATAGTCCGTGGGCTCCGCACGCTCTTTACACATTCACAGCGCTAGCCCTCTTCTCATTAGCCCCACCATTAAAGCTAACTCTGATTGCCTCCGGTCCAGAGCCTGCGCCATCTCCTATCCTTGGGATGGGAAAATAGAGGTGAAAGCTTTTCATTTCCCGCAGCCATGAAAATGAAACTGCGCAGTACAGATGCATCACAAAGTTGTACCAGCGTGGCACAATAACACACCAAGTTTATGTCACACACGCACACACGGGTTATCACCATTAGACAAGCGTGGCATTGCTTGAGTGAGCAAAGTAAACGGCTCATGATCTGGTAGAATTATTGGCTATTGTTGGAGCTGTGGACAGGGTGTTCTTTCCGAGGGCGGATAAAAAGACGAAAAAGTGGAGAGTGGGAGTGAAACAGCAGGAAGCTAGAGGAGGCATCATCAAAAGAACACTTGGCTCAGACATCAGGGTTATATTCATGTCTGTCACCTAAGTGAATCTGATTGTGAGCTAAAGGCTCTCTTTTCTGAAATGTCAAAGCATATAACAGGTGAGAGAATATTCTTCTAACGAGGTTCCATATTGCTTGCATATTGCATAGTGCCTAATTTATTCCCATTACACAAAATGTTACAGAGATTAATGAGCTGCTGACTACACATCCTAACTAAGACCTAAGAACTGTGTCAAGGGACATCCCGCCCACTTTGTATGCCATTGTAGTTTTGTGATCAATATGTGCTACGCAGCAACTTTTCCCCACAAAATCATTTCACTCAACACCTGTATATGGTGCGGCTGCTACAACTATGCCAAGTTTTTAATGTACTTCCATGGTTTGTATGCAGGCTTAATTGGCTTGGCAAAATAGCAAGAAGGTAGAGGAAGGTTGCAGAGATTCTTCCATAAAATGTCTGAGGAAGCACAAAACTGAAGCAGCACGTTCTTTTTCCAGACGCGTTAGTGGCTTTGCTTTAGGGATGGTACTGTATGTATACACTATCTACTCTACTACAGACTGAAATATTAGAGGAAGAGACAATCATGGTTCCTTGTGGATGAAGCCTACTGACTTTGGTTCCCAGAGCCATTTGGTTTAGTGCCCATAGTTAACGTTTTCACTCATTCAGTAACTATCAAATGTAGTACAGACATTCATGGTGCCCAGAGAATATATCCTAATGGCTGTGGAGATCCCTCCATTTCCATCTAGCGCCCCCATAACTGTTGACATTTAGCTTTGATTAGAATGTCCTGAGCTGATCCTATGTGTATCTCAAAGATCATTTGTGAGCAAAGAAGCTCCACCGCTGTTACACCGCTGTACAATAGCAAATGGATGGAGTGTTCTGTAGTTACAACTTCAACAGAGTGATACATCTTTTCTAGTGGATTACTTCCCTTACAGGAAATGGAACTCATCATACGCTTTTATTCCTGTTATATAAATCATTTTTCAAGTTTGTAAATTTCCGATTTTTACCAGCCTCCACTATTGGATCAGTAGTCTTCGGAGGTTTCGAAAAAGACCAACATGGCCTATTTCATCACGCTATTCATTCTTTTTCTCATGTTAATAGGGTACATTTAACCTTATATCAGGGGTCTTCACGTTTTTCCCGCCAAGGACCCCCAAACTGATGGCAAGATGGAGCGGGGACCCCCTAATTATATATATTGTTAAAAATTGTGTTATATCAAACTGGTCCTATAGTCCATGTGTCATTGATACTGAAAACACTCTTGCCTCCATTTATCTGTTTACTACAGTGTGTTGATTCATGTAATGTGTATTAAAGACTTTTCCATTAGTGGAAAAAATTGCAGGGGGGGGGAAAATATAAAAAAAGCTCTAATCAACCACAAACTTTGGGCAACCCCCATCAGTACTCCGCGGACCCCCTGGGGTCGCGACCCCCTGTTGAAGACCCCTGCTTTAGTAGCACCATAAACATAACTCAGTTGATTATTACATCAAGACAAACAGAAAATGTTAGAGAAAAAAATGTTAAATATTTTGAAATTGTTTACAGGGGCAAATCGTGCATAATCTAATTACAATGTGCTAATTTGCATACGTACCACATAGATCTAACATTGGGTAAGCCAGGGTGAAAGTGGTCTTGTTTAATCTTGTTCACATCTCCGAAAAATACTTAATGTAAGGTATAAAGGAACCCATTTAGGCTACCAATGAGCATTAATGCGAAGAACCAGCCTTTAATAATTATATTGCTGAATAGGTTTGCGCCTGAGTTTGTGTGACTGTTTCTGGGATGACTCTGAGGAAGAACAGGAAAGGCAAAGACTGAAGTAGGTCAATATAGGTGGCTGATTAACATCAAATGACATACACAATGCACCACTAGAGAATCTCATCTTCTTCCCATCACAGGCCACTGCATTGAGTTTGTGCAGCTCATTCCCTCTCAGTGTCCACAGACCAGTTGCATTCAATATTGTTTTTTTTACAACTGCATCGCAGGGTGCTGCAGTCCAGACTGGCACTGCAACTTATGACCTTCATGAGCTGCTCAGGAGCAGGAGGTAGTGTTGTCTTAATTGCACACATCCCTCACCACACTTGTGCCATCCCCACTCCATAGCAAAGTCCATCTGCAAGATAAATGCACTTTTTAACCCCCATGCAGGAGATATTGCCACAGCAACAATGAAGTATACAAGATACAAAATGACACAATGAACCTAGAACGTTATCCGAAATCAGAGACTCAGTAAAAATTGAAATGTACCAATGTTGATCCCTTCCATTCTTGACGATATAGACAAATTGGTGATCCCTGCTTCCATTCAGCAGGTGGTGACAGGCCAGTTGGGCTTTTTCACACAATACAACATTCATCAGATACTTCACTTGCAATCCTGAGCAGCCAAAACTTCCACAGCAGCATCTTTAGCTGCAGCGTTGATGAGCCGAGCTTGGTGGGCATACACGATCAACGCTTTCTTTGCCATCCTGATGCGAGATGTCAACTGTAATGGTGAGCTTTGAAGTTAACTGTGTCTTGATGGACAGACCAACTCAAGTACCCTCACAGGCTGTGGTACTTTGCTGCTCCTGCCATTGGTAAGCCCTGTGGCTGAATGTAAGTAGAACTTGATGCCACTTCCTCACAGAACTGATAAGGTGAGAGTCCAGGGTGTCTGTAGATTTTCCATTGTAGAGTCACCCTATCTTTCTATCTATAGAAACTGACTGTTCGAGAACACCTTGGTTTGCTCTCGAAACATGTCACTTTCTTGGAATTCTTGAGCGATGCTCCCTTCTCGATCCCATGAAGGCAGATGTAGTGATTAAGAGATCTTGTCATCCCCTATATCACAGTTTTCTTGATGTAGCACATTGCACAACTTCTGCACATCAACAGATCAGTACCTCCTGAGACATATGTAGCTCTCTATCATGGATAAAATTGCTGTTTGTTCTGCCTGTTTGCCAAGGCTCTTTCTTCCTCATTATGACCGTCATTTTGCTCTAAACATCACTGGGTCAGTCCTCCCTGGGAAAATGTGATTGTTTGAAGAAGTTCTCCACCATCCAAGACGTACTGGCTGCATTGACCACATTTTCTGCCCGAACATTTGGCCCAAGTTTCCAATGGCATCAGCGAGGGCAGGCTTCTTTGCTTCTTGAAGTATAAGGGAGAATCAATTGGAGATGGAGGATAGCTACATACTTGTTCTTGAGGGCCGATTCAGTTCAGCACATTACCTGCCGAAAGGCGGACGCTCTGACGGATCACGTGGACCCCTTCCAAAACGTGTTGGACTCCTGGGTGTGTGGTCTAGAGGTTTTGCATCTGCTGAAGTACACACAGCTTTGGTGTACAGATTGTGTCCTGATGCTAGTAGCATGTCCTCGATAGCCTGCAGATGTAATGCCAGTTTCCAGTGCGCTCTGCACTTAAGTACTTTTGTAGATGTCTTGCATATCCATGTACTGCACCCAGAGAGCTGAGGTAGGTTCTTGAGGTCTTCTTGGCCGACTCTGTTACCTTAAGATTGGTCTCCATCACTGTAACTGCTTCGACTGACTCTGTCCTTCCATACTCTTGTCTGTTGTTTCAAAATTGCTGTTGAAGTTTACATTAAAAACATCTGCCAGAATCAGTGCATTTAGGATGCATTGACAATGAGTGTGCACAAACGCTCGTGCAACATCTTTGCCAACTCATGTGGATTACTGTGTTTGGGGCATAGATCAACTCCGTATTTCTTGGAGTCAAGATGAGGCCAGTCGTAATCTAGTCATGGTATAGGCATAGTCACAGTCCAGTCATAGTCTAGTCATAGTCTATCTAGTCATAGACATGTCTAGGCATAGTCATAGTCTAGTCATAGGCATAGTCTAGTCAAGCTAAGGCATAGGCATAGTCTAGTCAAAGCTATAGGTATAGGCATAGTCATAGCATAGTCTAGTCATAGGTATAGGTATAGTATAGTCATTGGGTATAGATATAGTCTAGTCATAGGTATAGGCTTAGTCTAGTCATAGGTATAGCTTAGTCTACTCTAGATAAGAGATAACAAGGTTAGTTCATAAAAGAGGTAGGCTGAGTAGCATGAAGATACCACAACCCCAATTTTCTTTGTAATAGGATCATCAACAGTCATTCAACTGGGCTCAAACATGTATGTCTCAGGATGGATTCAAGTATAGTAGTATTCTAGCATAGTAGTATTCTAGTATAGTAGTATCTTTGTTAATTCCTTAATTATTCTAATTATTCTAGTGTGCTGACCATGTGAGCATTTTTGAAAGGGTGTGCAATCTCCTTTGTACTCGCTGACTATAACATTTATAACCTATGACAAATATAATGTATTATCTGTAATTACATTACCCTGCAAATTCAATAATAAATATATTTTTCATGCACACTTCGCCCCCTTTTCCCCATGTTGTAACATTACATACCAGTTTTCTCAAGCTTTTTGCCAACAAGTGGGACCAGTATCGTAAAAAGTTGCTTTGGTAATAGCCTTTTCATATTCAGTCGTGTGGCTCTTTACTCTTGGCTTGGCTAACAAAACCATGCCTCTGGACAGAGGTGTCAGTCCAGCATTATAGATGGCACCGTATCACACAAACGCAACCCCCTTTCACAACAACCAAAGTAATTTCAGGGTTAGGGCAAAGGAGCCAAGTTTTCCAAATGAAAGCCCTCGATGAAGATAGGAGGCCATTTTCCAGAGAAGCCGAATTGACGTTTGCAAACAAGAGGCATGACCGAGATGAATTGGCTCACCTGAACCATTCCTGGGAAGGAGGGGGATGGAGAGATGAGAGGAGGATGAAAGCGTGACAGAGACTGACAGAGAGAGACACAAGAAGACAAATGAGCCATGAAAGAGAAAAAGGAACGGATGTGGGGTGCAGTTCATGCCAGCAGAGAGAGTAGAGGAAGAGGTGATATTATAAAGGTGGAGGATGGAAGTCTTATCTTAACCAGTGAGTCGTTAAACCTTCAAAGAGAGTAAAGTCCATTTTACCACAATTACTACACAAGAGAAGGTCCGCACCCCCTTCATCAATAAAACCTCATCCCAGAAATCAAAATGAAATATTTACAACTCATCTGCTGTGTATCTTTTTTTGGGTAAAATCAACTCATACACATTTAGATGTAATATTATTCCGATCAATTCAATGGATTAAAAATGTTAACATATTGAGATTTCCATAAGCATGGTTTCAATTATAGCTCTGTGTACCAAACCCTAAATTAATTTGATGATGCAGTCATTGTGTGTCTCTCTCCAATCACTTTCAGTCTTAGCTGCATATTTAGACATATATTAGCCTTGATATGACCAGAGATAAAAGCTGCTGTAAGTATGATGCAACTTCTTCCCCATCTCATGATCATAATTGCACATCATATTTCTCAATTAAATTCTAATCTGAAGTCTCTTGTCACTACTTGGAAACTCAGTGAAAGTTTTGGCTTGGCCAGATATCAGACTTTTATAGCCTAGCATAATTGGGACCATAAACCTGGTCTGAGCCTCATTCAATAATGATTCCCTCTCCAAATACTGCTGGCCTTAGCAGAATATTACTTATTAAGCACACCCAAAATCTAGCGAAGTATCATCCGTAGGTCAAGCGTGGAGAATCTTTGAGAGAGGCAGGCTTTATGAGCCGGCGTCTTTCACATCTCTACGTGTTGCAGATGGGCATGCTAATGGACACTGGCTGCCATTTTCAGGCTGTTTCTTCCTCCAGATGCTGGTGACAGTAGACAATATACATTTTCTCTTTAAGAAACTTGCAAACAGTGTTTCAATGTGTTTCGTGAATTGATTTTATACGTTGTTTCTTAATATAACTGTTTGTTTGTGTTTGGTATAACATTGTGTATGATACAAAGAACAATTCAATGTCCTCTTTTGAAGTAGCTTCAGAGTATTTTTTCAACTATGTACAACAAATTGTTGAAACACCTCTAGGACATCACACTTGATCAATGATATTGGTGGTGGTAGAGAATAGTCCCCCCCACCCCCCCCCCCACCCCACCACTGAAGCGCTTCAAACATCTATGATAAGCGCTATTAGATTTCTAGTATCTTGTGCATGATTGTATACATATGTTACATAAACTGATTCTTTTGTTATCTTGTATGCAAAGTCTTGGTGACGCTTACAGGTTAAATTCTGTGGATTTGAACAATGCTTGTCTCCATATCATATTTTCACAATGATGGACCAACTGCTTGATGAGCTTAAAAGTAGAGCAAATGGACAATGGGGCATACAGAACAGAGAGATTAAAGGGCAATCCACGCCTAAAGCATTTTTGAAGTGGCATCGCTCGCACGCTTCATAGAACAGATACTTTCCATCTTATCAAATGTAACAATGCACACAGACACACGCATGATGCACATCACTTCAGGCCCTCACGTTTCTTTTAGATCTAAAAGAAATGGTCTATTTTTTTCCATAGCACATACATGTATATAGCATGAAACACATATATAGATAAGTAATCTTCACGGGTAATATCCAAACCACACACTTCCCACTGTCAACTTAACTATACTGATGTTAAGTCCCAATGTCAGAATATAAACGGTGGGGTATCAAGCCCCCGATATTCTGGAACAAGTTCCCCCCTGATATTCATACAATTACAGATGTAGCTCTTTTTAATCCAAACTTAAAACCTATTTGTTTAGAATGGCTTTAATACAAGGTAGGGTGTGACCATTTCCCTCTCTCCTTCTCCTGTTTCTACGTAACTTTTCTGTATTTGACTATTTTCTGTGTTTCATTCCTTCATTGTTATTTTTTTATTGTTTCTTCTGGTTCCTGATTAAAGCACTTTGATTTCTACCAATTTCTTTCGGGATGAAAAGTATCTCTATCTATCTACTATCTATCTATCTATCTATCTATCTATCTATCTATCTTCTATCTATCTATCTATCTATCTGTACCTGCGGGTTGCTGCAAAGTCCTATATTAAATATGTTTGATGATTGATTGATTGATTGATACCATAAGGACCCGCAGTTTCACAGTGAATTTCCGGTGTCACTATGGGCACATTTACTCCGCCCACCGTAGCAGAAATGAAATAGGTGAATCCTAAACACTAATGCAGGTTTCTGCCTTTATGCTCATACTGGAGCCTTCTTAAAAACACTGTGTTCGGGGGTCCACTAGGGGGCGCGTTATGGAGTAGACGTGCGACTCCGAGGTCCCAACTATTTCGCTAAGATATACTAAATAATCTGCACAATTTGAGAAAGTAGCTTGATCAAGGTCTACAGATAAGCGTCATCAGTTCTTGCTAAAATGCCTCCGAAATCCGCTGTAAAGTCTCATTGCACACACTATTCCGGAGTTGGAGGCTAACCGGGCTACATCCGCTAGCAAGGTAGCTCTTGAAGCGAGCACACTGCAGGCCTTCTGTGCATTGTGAAGGAAGTTATTAAAGAAGAAGCAATAGTCTGCGGAAGAAATCAAGCGATCTGTTGACTCCAAGCAACGACACTTGGTGAATGTCAGGAGAAGATACGTGAACATGACGATGTGAGCAACCAGGATGCGCGCTTTCTGGCTATGGAGGCCCGGTTTACGGAGTTGAGCAACAAGCATGATAAGCTACTGCTAAAGGTGGATGATCTGGAGAATAGGAGGCGGCGTAACCTTCGCTTACTGGGGATACCTGAAGGATGTGGAAAAGGGGAACCCGACCATATTATCGGCGGTTTGCTGCATGAGTCCTTGGTGGTCCCAATGGTTTGGAGAAACCCCCGTCCTGGACAGAGCTCATCGGATAGCGGCAGCCCCGAAGCCCGCGGAGGGAGACGACCACCCGTTCATTCTGTGCGCTCATTATTACCAGGAGAAGGAGTGATCACGCGCCTAGCTAGAGAGAAGGATCGATTGGAGTTCCAAGGAAAGCAGATCTTCATTTTCCCGGATTATAGCGCCGTCTGAGCAGACCCGCGCAGCTTTCAATGAGGTGAAAGAAGCACTTCGGGGGAAGGAATCCTCACAGTTCCTCACCCTGCCGACTCCAAATTACGCTCAACGGGTAACACAGGTCTTTGACTCTCCTCAAGAGGCAAGACCGTCTCCAGTCCTTCGAGTGATAATTATTTACGTTAAACACATGGTCCGACTGTTTCTCGTTATTGGAATGCCATTTAGCAGAGCTAAGAACTCCTGATAGGTTCATGTTTACTTGGGTATGAATACGTCGTCGAGCCTCAGACAGGCTCTTATAATGTTAATATTTTTTACCTTCAGACTCTTACCATAATTTGCTCGCTATAATTTGATTTGCTTGAGCATTTTTTCGTTTGCTTGCTGTTCGAGATACTCCCTGCCTGTTGTCAGCGGAGGTGGGTTTGTTTCCCTTTCCCATACACCGCTGTGGTCTTTTGGTACATTGCTGCCTGGTATTGACCTCCCCGTCTAGGTTTAACATTTTCATATATTTCTTCAAACATTTTCTTTCTTTGTTCTTTTTTTATAAAAAATTAATCCCGGCCTGTATTATGTGTATGCTTCTATATGTGTACATACGCATGTATACACTTCCTATAGGAAATATTCAGCTTGATGTGCGGATTTTTCTGCCTTCTTATTTTCATAGTATTGGGTCTTCGGTGTGATGAATGGATCTCATAGAGGAAGTAGAAGCTTCTGGGTGTGGTGCTGTGTCGTTTGGGGACGGCACGGAGGGTGGGGTTTGTATGTTTATATGTTTGCTTGTTTTCTGTGTTTTTGTTAGTTTTTTTTGGATATATAATCTTTGATTGCAGTTGGGCAGTGTTTGACTTATGTAATTTCGTGGCTTGCAATATTTGCTTTTTTGGATGTTCATGTGATCACCGCTCCCGATAATTCTTTCTCTTTGGTAAATAATGCTGCCAAGTTAACCTCATAAGCTAGAATGTTAGGGGGATGAATCACCCAATAAAGTGTAACAAGGTACTTTCTCATCTTATTCACCTCAGAGGGAATATAGTGTTTCTTCAAGAAACGCATCTCAAAAATTCAGACCAGACAAAATTAAAAAGGAGTTGGGTTGGCCACATTTTCCATTCTAAACTTAACGCTAGAGGCATAGGCACAGCGATTCTTATAGAAAAACACACCCCATTTATAGTATCGGATACAATAGCTGATCCTAATGGTCGATATATAATAGCAATTGGTTCATTATTTAATACCCCATTTATCCTGGCGAATGTGTACGCCTCTAATTGGGACAGTCACTCATTTTTTATTGATTTACTTAATTCACTTCCCCAGGTGGACAGTCATCATTTGATACTTGGGGGAGATATGAATACAGTTAGGATCCGGGCGGAGGGGCGCTGTGGCCTGGTAGAGCGGTTTGCCTGCCAATCGGAAGGTTGGTGGTTCGATCCCTGCCCCTGCAGTCATTGTCGAAGTGTCCTTGGCAAGACACTGGACCCCGAGTTGCCCCCGGTGCTGCGCGTCGGAGTGTGATGTGTGTGAATGTATATCTGATGAGCAGGTGGAACCTTGTACAGCGCCCCGGCCACAGTATAGGAATGGGTGTGAATGGTGAATGTTTCCTGTAGATGTAAAAGCGCTTTGAGCAGTTGTTAAGACTGGAAAAGCGCTATATAAATACAGCACATTTACATTTACATCCTGTACTAGATCGCTCCTCAACAAAGCATTTTTCAACATCGAAGTCCACACAGGTTTTAAAGTCGTTTTTCCAGTCATATGGAGCTGTGGATATCTGGCGTTTTCTTAACCCCACAACTAGACAATATTCCTTTTTTTCAGCGGTACATCAAACCTATTCGCGTATTGATTACTTTTTTGTTGATAAAAAAATTCTTCATAGGGTTAAGGCATGTAACTATAGCAGCATAGTTGTGTCTGATCATTGCCCACTCATTTTACAACTTGAATTTCCGGATGAACCCCATATATATGCCTGGAGGCTCAACCCTCTTCTATTATCTGACAATGCGTTCGTAGATTACATCTCTAAACAAATTGATCTATTTCTGGAAACTAATGTCACTCCCAATGTGACGTATAGCACTATCTGGGAGAGTTTAAAAGCTTTCCTTCGGGTCATATATATCTTATTGTTCCCATGACAAGAAGGAGGAAAACGCATAGCTGAACTGATCGCCCTAATAGCGCAGTTGGACAGCCACTTTCTCGAAACTCCTCACCAGACCTATATAAACAAGATGATGTTGCAAACCAAATTCATCTGATTTCAACTCAACATGCTGAGCGTATGATCCACAACTCTAGAAGATTGTGGTATGAGCATGTGGAAAAATGCACATCAATTACGTAAATCAGAAGCTGCGCACTTAATATCTGCAATCAGAATGCAAGATGGTCATTTTACTACTAACTCTCAGAAGATAAATGATAGCTTTCCAATTGGATGCGTGCATTTCCGTTGAAGAAATTACTTCTGCAATTGGCTCAATGCAGTCGGGGAAGTCACCGGGGCCGGATGGCTTCCCAATAGAATTTTTTAAAACTTTTAAGGATAGTCTAGCCCCTTAGTCTAGATTCGGGAGATGTTTATAGAGTCCCTCAATACTGGAAGCCTTCCACATACATTACGACAGGCAACAGTATCACTGCTTCTTAAACCAAACAAGGATCCTTTAACTTGTTCGTCTTATCGGCCTATATCATTGTTAAATGTGGATTTTAAAATTTTGTCTAAATGGCTTGCTATTCGCTTGGAGCAGCATTTACCATCACTGATAGCCCCTGATCAAACTGGATTCATTAGGGGCAGGTACGGCTTCTTCAACTTGCGTCGTTTTTTAAACATATTACATACACAATCTACGGCGACTCCAGAAATAGCTCTGTCACTTGATGCAGAGAAGGCGTTTGACAGGGTGGAATGGGACTACTTATTTTATATTCTCAATAAATTTGGTTTTGGGCCTAAATTTATCTTATGGGTTCAATTACTTTACACCTCTCCATTGGCTCGGGTAAAAACTAATTCTCTATATTCTCCTTACTTTCCACTCCATCGCGGTACTAGACAGGGATGCCCCCTATCACCCCTTCTTTTCGCTCTATCAATTGAGCCCTTAGCTATTAAACTAAGAGCAGAAAATATGGTTAAAGGCATCTTTAAATCTGGCCTTGAGCATAAGCTCTCATTATATGCTGATGACCTCCTGCTATATGTATCTGATCCACTCAGCTCTCTACCTTATGCCTTCACAATTTTTGACGACTTCGGTAGTATATCAGGCTATAAGTTAAATATACACAAAAGTGAATTGCTTACGATTAACCCCGAAGCAAAAAACATTTCTTTCAATAATTTTAACTTTAAAGTTAGAACTGATTATGTAACCTATTTGGGAGTAAATGTAACCCATTCTTATAAATTACTTTATGAAAAAAACTTTGCCCCACTTCTTGAAAAAACAAAAACCGACTTGGGGCGATGGAACAATTTGCCACTGTCACTGATTGGTCGTGTTAATTCTGTTAAAATGAATATTTTGCCTAAGTTTCTATACTTATTCCAATGCGTTCCACTTTACTTACCAAAAAAAATGTTTGCAGCTCTGGACAAACTTATTGCAACTTTTATTTGGAATGGTAAGTCGGCACGTATACGTAAAGATTTTATGCAAAGACTTAGGCCTTCAGGTGGACTTGCCTTACTTACCAAAAAAAATGTTTGCAGCTCTGGACAAACTTATTGCAACTTTTATTTGGAATGGTAAGTCGGCACGTATACGTAAAGATTTTATGCAAAGACTTAGGCCTTCAGGTGGACTTGCCTTGCCATGTTTTCAACTTCATTATTGGGCAGCGAATATACGCACTATGCTCCACTGGCTAGGTGAACTATCTTTGGAAGCACCTTCTTGGGTTCATATGGAGGCATCTGGCTGTGGAAAGTCCTCTCTACCAGCTTTGTTAAGCTCAGCCCTTCCTTTAGAGTTGCAAACTTATAAATCCAATCCTCTGCTCTGCGACTCTCTCAGATTTTGATACAATGCAGGAAAAGGTTTGGCTTACATACTATATCGAGAATGCCCCTTTGTGCTCAAATCACAGTTCCCACCTTCGATGGATGTTTAGCTTTAGATTTGGAGTAATAATGGATTGTAAACTTTTAAAGATCTGTTTATCGTGGATTTTTTTGCATCATTCTTACAGTTGAGTGAACAGTTTAAGATACCTCGACGCATTTTTCCGTTATTGCAAATACGCCATTTTACAGTCATTAATACAGCACTTTTCCTACCTTCCCAGAGAAACAATTTGGGATGGCATTTTGGTATTAATATTCACAAGAAAGGGTGATTAAAGAAATTTACAGTTTATTGCTGGATTTACAATCTCCATCTCTCTCCATTATAAAATCACACTGGGAAAAAGATTTAGCGATGAACATCTCAGCTGATCTTTGGGACTGTATGTTGCATAGGGTACACTCGTCCTCTATCTGTGCCAGGCATGGGCTTCTACAATTCAAGGTTCTTCACCGTTTACATATTTCCAAAGAAAAATTAGCTAAGTTCTATCCAGATAGTGATCCAATGTGTAATCGCTGCAAAGTAGAAATTGGCTCACTTATTCATACTTTTTGGACATGCCCTACTCTGAACAA
Organism: Etheostoma spectabile; assembly: GCF_008692095.1. Lineage (NCBI taxonomy): Eukaryota > Metazoa > Chordata > Actinopteri > Perciformes > Percidae > Etheostoma > Etheostoma spectabile. The sequence goes on from NC_045751.1 coordinate 1,164,707, forward strand.
CTATTGGACGGCTATATTCAAGACACTTTCTGAGGCATATAAAATCGAACTTGCTCCCTCAACTTTGATTGCACTCTTTGGGGTGATACCTCCAGGCGTTTCTATTGTTAAACGCTATTCAAATGCTGTTGCTTTTGCCTCTTTACTCGCGCGACGTTTAATACTGTGAACTGGAAAGAAACTCCGCCTACTCATGATCGTGATTGCTGACCTTATGAGTTTTCTATACATGGAAAAAATGAGAAGTCACTATTGGCTCATTGACTAAATTTGACAAATCTTGGCAGCCATTCTGTAATATATGGAAGCTTTCAAAATGAGTACCATGCCATAGTTAGGTACGCCGGCCATGACTCCATGTAATATGTGACTGCCGTTACTCTAGTTATATGTATATATATAAATATATATATATATATAATATATATATATATATATATATATACGTATATATATATATATATATTTTTTATTATTATCTTTTTTTTTCTTTTTTTTTTTCGTGTGTTTCTGTCTGTCTGTAAGTTATTGTCTTGTCTATTGGGGTTCTGATAAAATGTACAGCCAAAATACATACTGTATTTATCAATGTCATATGCTGTCAAACACTATAAATAAAATTTAAAAAAAAACAAAAAAAAAAAACACTGTGTTCTACAAATGTCTGATCCTCCTCCTTGTTGTGCTGCTGACAGGACAGCTGGTCTAAGGTCAGTGACGGCTGAATGGAGGTTGAACTCGCTGTGAATTGCACGTATGGATGCTTCGAATGTAGACTCCCGTTAATGTTTAACCATCAAAGTCTCTACAAGCTTGTACTTTTAAAAAGCATCATCCCTGAAGTGTCTTCAGGCAATGCACTGCATCCCTAACAGCTTGAGGAATGCTGTTTTATAGTGAACGTTAACTTTTTAAACCCGTTTAGAAACAAAGTTCCTTTGAGGATCCTAAAGCACTGAGAGAAAACTAGAACTAGCATGTGTTATAAAACACCTTCATGAATTAACAATTCAAGGCCGCTCGTTGTTAAATCCAATTCCTTTCAGTTTGTTTAATATCCTTGATGCATTTTATTTGTTTGATTCAGGAGTACAGACGCACACAAACACACTCCCGGATCCAATTCACTGAGGAATTGTTTGAGGGGCGCACTGGTAGCTCACCTTGTAGAGCAGGCGCCCTATGTACTTAAGCTCAGTCCTTACCTCAGCGGTGCGGGTTTGGTTCCAACCCACAGCCCTTTGTTGCCATGTCATCCCCCTCTCTCTACCCACAAAAAAAGAATTGTTTGAGATAAATCATCCCTGGTGTAAGCAATTTTATCTGTTCAGAGGGCAATGCTTCTGGTCTGCCTTGTAACTGTTATACTATTTCCCTGATTGCCTCATGCTCCAAACATAGTCATTTGACATTGTTGTGTTGTATCCCCATCTCAGGCGGAGCGACGGTGGATTTGCTTGATTTCTTTAAGACAAGGGTTCAATCATCCCTGCAATCCCACAGTGTCACATCAGATTTTATCACACAGGATATTCAAGGGTATGCTGTGTGATTATCCCCTGACAATACAGATAAAAGCTCTCTATCTGTTTCCATTGTTTAATGACACACAGTCTTGAAGCTCCCACATGCAAAGACATGTGCACACACACACACGCGCACAATTTAAAAACCAAACATTTAACAGTGTGCAACCCCCCCACACACACACAAACACACACACACACCCTCCCTGGGTCCACAGATAATATAGGGAGCCTGTGGAGGAGCAATTGTGTCAAATCGGGACCTGTAGTGTACCCATTGTGAGGCAAGTCCACCATCATCAGAAAGACAGAGGAGAGAATCATCTCTGAAAGAATGCCGCAGATCACTTCCCCTCCCTCAGCTACTTCTCCCCGGAGACTGGCAAAGAACAAGGCGATTCCATCCGATCGAATGTCACGCAAATACAAAGCCCCCACGTCCAGCAGTCCTGTGATTGCTGTTGGTATACCCTGGTTATTGACCCGTGCTGTGTGTGATGTGTGAGTTTCTGGGACTGTGTATGTTTAGGTGTGTGTGTGTGTCTGTGTGTGTGTGTGTGCGTGTGCGTGTATTGTTTGTATCAGAGACGGATTGGAAGGCCATCATTCGCTGAGCTGACCCTATCTCCATGGCTCGGAGGCTGCATGGAGAGATCAGAGCGAAAAGCCAAGCCCACTGTCTCCTACTGTGATGGAGGAAATGTGTGTGTATGTGTGTAGAGAGAGACAAGATGACATAGCCCAGAGCCCCTCTGCAGCCGAGTCCAAAAGATAAGAGAGAGATGGGCAGCTCCACAGATGGCGGAGGGCTCTGGTGAAACTGTTGCCGTGTTTATGTGTGAGGGATGACACTTGGTCACATGTATATGCATATGTAAGCACATACATTTTGACAGAAACTTAAAGTCAAATGCAAAATAGGGCATCTTGTTACTTTAGAGTGACTTTACAGCAAGGTGATTTTACCTGTTACTTTAATAACTTAAAGGCTGAGGCTGGCTTTATTGTATACTTGTGTTAATGTCATCAAATCAATGGACCAAAACCACCAATGCCATTGTCTGTCTCAATACTTTCTGACTTCTCTACCTTGTCTTTGGCACTCAGACCCACGCCTATACGTTCCTTCTGATGATTTAAATCCTTAAAAACAGGTCAAATTCATTAAAGAGTGGGGCACTGTAGTTTTTAGCAAACAGGAGTGTATTAAGTGTGGAACGTCTACTGGGGACTGGTTCCAGCCACAGACTGATGCAACTGCGCAGTTTGTTTTTAAAAAAAATAGAGGGATTAAATCAGCCAGGTTCAAGACTACCGAATTGCCACCCACAACTCAGATGTAGCGATTTTGTTTCTCCAAAAATGGTCGACAAAAGAATCGCTGCTACCAATCAGAGCTTTGGACGAGCTGCTTAATAGGGCGGGACTTCCTTGGAAGTAACGTAGGATCAGAGGTGGGCAGAGTAGCCAAAACTTCTAACCAAGTAAAAGTACTGTTATTTCAGAACAATATGACTCAAGTAAAAGTAAAAAGTAGTTATCCAAATAATTACTTGAGTAAAAAAGTGCTTGGTGAAAAAACTACTCAAGTACTGAGGAACTGTTGAGTAACGTCTGATTTATTTTTTTAACACAAACATTGAATCAGACATGATGTAGCTGATGTTTTGCACATTTAATAAGATAAACATGCTTTCAATATGAGGCGGGGGGGGGTTCCTCCTCGTCTGTGTCCTCATTGCAGATGGTTGATTCTGACATTTTGTTTTGCTACAACTGTAAAGCTAACGAAGCTAACGGAGCTAACCCGTCCCACCGCTGAGCTTGAGTATGGTCATGTGCGAGACTGCACAACGAAGTTTTATTGGTGAAACAAAGTCACGTGGTAGAGCCTTTAGCGGAAGTCTCTCTCTCTCTCTGGCAGAATAAAACATAAAAATGAGGCGTACGCGGGGGGGATAAAAACAATGACGTTTAGAATACCAAAGAGGTCAAAAGAAAAGCTCATTGTAGCCTAATGTAGCGGAGGAAGAGTACAGTTTCTTCTTCACAAATCTACTCAAGTAAATGTAAAAGAGAATAGAGATTTAAAGCTACTCCTAGAAGTATAATTTGGTCAAAACTTACTCAAGTAAATGTAACGTGGTAAATGTAACTTTTGCGTGGGATCCATAACAACGCGTCATTCACTAATCACTAGTTAGGGCTAAACAAATCCCCCCATCTTCCAAGAACAGATTGGCTTTCATGGACCCAATGCCAGGTTGGTTAAATGAAGGAATGGCGGTTAAAAAATAAAATAAATACAAAAATCAAATTTGTTAGAATTAATTTATTGTCCATCTTTTTTTGGTTTTGCAAATATTTACTGTTGCATGGCAACTACATTCTCCTTACTAGTGTGATACTGATATGCAACCCAACATATATTACTGTATTTTATCTGTTGACCAGAGTGTACACACACAAACGTCTTGCAGTGAAAAGTGACTGGCACCCCGGGCAACAGCTGCTGCAGGCCTGAGGCTCCCCTCACAGAGCTGTCTAATCCTTATGCAGGTTAATCCAACTCTGACCTCTAGTCCTCACTGACCGATCATATCTCTTCCTCTCTCTCTTTCCCATACACTCTGCTCATAGTCTTTCTCAGCCACCCTTGTCTCCCATCACTCGCAATCTCTTTCTCACCATCCTCCCTCTATCCCTTATATACCCCTTATCTCTCGCTCTCTCTCTCTTCTCTCTTCTACTTTTGACCCCACCTTGCTGTCTCCCTTCTTTTCCCCACCCTAAGAGTTGCCTTAAGGAGATTTCAAAGCCCATCCGGCAGCAGTTCTAACTGCCAAACTGATGGCCAGATAAAGTCCCCATTTACCTTGTCCTCACTTTCCCATTAAAGGCCATTTTTTGGGGGACCGTAACTTTAGAGGAAATGGGAAAGAGCGTGGAGAAAAAGAAATCAGCCACTCGGTCACCCTTAAGCCCTTTTCACTGTTTTTTGCAGCAGCATGAAAGAGGAAGGGGAGATGTTAGAGGAGAGGAAGGGAGAGAAGTAGAAATAGGACTGGAAAAGGTAACTTGAAGTGTCAGTGGTCTTGTCCCCATAGGAAGGCATTGGATTGCGTAGCTGCACCCTCGGGCAAGGTAGCTTCATTGGCAGCGGAGATGGATGATCCGGAACACTGTACACTGTGTGGGTATAAAAGTTACTGTCATTTTGCCTGCACAAGGGCATAAGGCACTCTAAGTAGCTCAATTAAAATGTATATTTTCCTCATTTACTGCCCTCCTGGGTGAGCTGGAGAGATGACAGTGAGGTTTTCTAAAGGTTGCACGGGCCGTTGTGCATGAGGGCATTTTGGCAGGAGAGCACATTAAAAGGGGCATATCTTAGAGTAAAGGCAGGGGGTGGGGTTGCTCATTGGCACAAATATATAACCGTGCAATGGTGCATGCCACATGTGGTCCCCAGAGAGGCTGGGCACATTGCCAGTCCAACATGGCACTGCCACCTTCATTGACTCGGGCATCACTGCCACCACGGGGGGGGGGGGCTTTTTTCCAACTTTTTTGTGCTCCAAGGAGACTGGCATGTTTAAGTAATTAGGTGTTATAGTGAATTATTTTTTGACCATTAATAATTGGAATATACATGTACACTAAACTGTATTAATTTTCACTGAAATGCAGCTCACCTTAACCATATTTTAATTAACCCGTACAGAAGAGGCATTGTGCATTCTGCAATGCAACCTCACAACTGTCTTGTTCTAAAGCCTGAAATGATTAGACTCTGTTGCACAGTTTGAATAATGACATAATGTATTGCCTGAAGCAAGCAAGTCTTCTTAATAAAGTCTTTGTTGAAAACTTCCCCCATCCACTCACATGAGCCAAAGCTTACAGCTAATCCAGAATCCTAACCTGTTGCTGTCCGTCCAGCATGCTAATGACCATATGTGTGCTTTCGCACCCCATGTCTTTATAGACAGACGGAAGCTTGCCATTCTAGCTGTCAAGAAGGACACAGGTCAAGCAGCTGAGGTTGGTCATAACTCTTTGAATTGAAGCCGCAAGGTCTCCTGCTGAAAACTCACCCACTATGTGGCATATTAAGCCGTTTTTCCAAATGAACGCCAGAAAATGTCCGACTAATCAGGTCCCGCCTTGGTCTGGAGTTTCCCTTTTACACTTGTAGCACACAACAGGAGAATTTCCGTGTATGATAAGTTCTTTCTTACTGGGAATACTTGTTTTGTCTAGATGAGGGGTGGCCCCTGGGTAGAGTGTACAGAAGGCTGGACATGATGGGGATTACACCGCTTCATGTATCCTGTTCCTGATATGGTCATAAACCAGTCTGTTGCCCTTCCTTAAAATAGTTGAACAATTTCGGCATCCTCTCTTCAGTTAGAAATGTATCGTTGGAATCAACATGTCCACTCGCTTGCTGTGAATTCTCACACTTTGGCCTCTGTTGGAGATAACACATACTTTGTACTAGGGAGCTGGCAGGGTAAAGACCGTTTGATGTCCAATCCTACTGATTCTGACATTTGCGCTCTCACATACCGCTCCACCAGGTGATGTCTAGATAATTTCAGCTTTGCGCTGCATGAGTGAAAGAGGCTATGGAATCGAGGCCTATATAAGGTGTTGAGGCCTATGTGGTGTGTTTACCCTGACTGAAAAATGTGTTGTTGTTAAAGAAATCCCCTAATGGGAACTAACTACACTTTATTTTCATAAAGTACACAGACTGAATGTAAAACAGCGTAAAAACTATTATATAATTTAACCTCATACAACCTGTAGCTAATTAAAATTAAAATTATTTGTGAAAACTGAGAAAACAAAGATTTTCAAAAGAACATTGCTGAAAAGTGTGTACTGACTTTTATTTGAAATCAAAGCCTTCTCGCTCTGTCTGCTCAAGGTCCTTATACCTTATTATTCAGTGAGATTGTTATTGATGGCCAAGATTTATGTTTTGAGCAAAAACCCAATACCTACAAATAATAAAATCAACCTTTGTCTCACACACTCTTTTTCTTTTCCTTCCCTCACCTCATTTATGCACACATGCTGTCATACCTACAAATATGAATCTTGGCTGGGTCCCTTCATATCAAAGGAAGACTATATTTGGCCCCTTGGGCTGTTCTTCTGTGCTGTGCAGCAATCAAGGGCCAGAGAACTGGCTGTTAGTCTAGGATTAAAGCTAGCCCTCTCCACATCCATCAGGGGATAAGGCTACACATAGCCTTGCTACTGTGGGGAAGACGGACTCTAGCTCTGTCTTCGGACCCAGATTGATCCTCCCCAGCAATTTTAAAGATTGCAGGCAGTGTAGACCTGGCTTTTTGAAGTAATGTTACCCCTGCTTCTCCATCAGTCCAAAAACATAGACAGATTCTTTTCAAGAAGAACAGCACATTTCTAAGTCTGAATGATGTCAAAGGTCTGGAAGGAGTCAGAGAGTCAAGAGTTTTTAAGGGATTTGAAAACTTGTATTAGCTCAGTATCACATAACTTAGAGGCTCATCATTGGTGCCTTAACAGAGCTTCTGCCAATGAGATATTTGTCAAAAACACAGATTCATTTTAGCTTTTTGCCTCGTTAACAAGGAGTCTGTTCTGAATTGCGTACACTTAATCTATTCACAAGGAAAATACTCCTTGCACTTGGTCCGCCTATATAGCTGCTGTTATTTTCCTTGGAAGACTTTTTTCTTCTTTTACCGTCTTTATCAAGGCAATCGCTCCGTCCGCTCTAGGCCTGTGAAAGAGGGATTACCGCATGTTGTCACTGAGCGCCCTTAACTTACCTGAAACAAGCTTGCTTATGATAGACCTCCCCTTTTTCCCTCCTTCTCTGCATACAGCCACATTGCCTATTCCGAATGGAAGGGCAAACCAATCTGAATAGTCTGGCCTTATCTTATCCTAAGTCCCTCTCTTCCCCTGACAAAAAGAAGAAAGAACAAGGGAGTTGTATTGGGGAAGGAAGTGGAGTGTCTGATGCCTAACAACATCCTATAGTAGCTAAGGCCCAATGTGTGCACTGAGTCTGTGTAAGCACTGCTAATTGCACACTGGGTTGAACATCTGATGCATTATGCATTGTGTGCTTAGATAGCTGGGGTCTTCAAACCTTATATACAAACTTACACGGGCATGATGCATCAAGACCATTTCATGTAACATCTCTCCCACATGCAAGAACCTGTTGAGGGATCCACGCCTCAGGGTGCTCAAAGCTGAGAAGGCCGCTCTTCCCCCATATACTCTTCTTTCTGTTATCCCACTCTTCCCTTGACTTTCTTGTGATACATGATTGATCTATGCGCTCTGGACTCAGGTGGGCTGTTTTTATCCGAAGCATTTCTCAGAGAAGACTTGTGCTTTAAATGATTTATGGCTGCGTGCTCTTTGAGCGTAGGCATTTCTGTGTTCATGTGTGTGTCTTGGCATGGCTGCATGCCTGTTAACCTGTTAACTTTGTAGCGCTTTTGCACCATGAGACACCTGAAATATATAACGAAGACCAACACGAACACAGCCATCTTGAGGAACAAAGATTGCTCGTGGAAATAAAAATGCAAACAATGTGGACTTAATGGAGACTAGTCAGGATTTGAAATGTATTGCTGCAGGACTAAAAGGTCCACAGCTCGTGGATAGCTTGAAAAAGAGAAGAGAGTTCCCCAAAGGTCTATTGTAGGCCCAATCTCAAACCAAAAGAATCCAATCTCAGAATAATAATAGAAATTTCAGCTTGACAAGCAATGTCTGCCAAGCTAAAGGTTCAGAGAGCTGCTTCAATATAGTGCAAAGGTCCCGATCCACATAGAACACTCCTATCCATTAAAAGCCTTGTCAAAAGACCACTTGGTTCCCAACAGAGCTAGCCAAACTAGGGCATGATTCTCACTTATACTGACCCTCCGCTTTTTGACAATCTGCCAGAGAGAGAGTGTGAGACCCTTTAATGTAGCCCCCAAGCCCTGTGAATGAGGTCAATCCATATTCAAGGTGTGTATACAGTATAAGTGCATGTGAGGACTGATGGAGGGACTATGGGAGGGTTTCCCCATAAGTCCCAATTAGTGGTTAAAGGTATAAGCATCAGTCACAGGAGAACTTGTGGAGTGCTTTTGGATGCCTGGGTTAGATTTGTGATTCACAGCATTTCAGTGAATTCTGAGTTTATGAGGATCCATAACTTTTTGATGATCTTTTTTAGGATTATTTTTATGGCATTGCAGCTTTATTGGGCAGTAGCGTAAAGCAATAGCAAATAGGGAAATGTTGTGTAATGGCTTACTGCAGAGAGCAATAGCTAGACTTTAACTTAAGATGCCAAACTCAGACTCATAACTATACTATATTAGCCTTATTATCCATTGCGGCATGAAGCTCTCCCACTGTGATGATGTTTTCCTTCAGCCTCCAGTCCCTCTATTTTTTTCAAACTACATTATCTTTGTGACTCCCTTTTTTCCGTCTGTTCCTGTCTGTCTGTACATGCTATGTGGAACATGGAGACTCACTGAGCATTCAATCTTTCATGACAGCGCTACACTTAAGTCCTGTTTTGACACTCCACTCACTCAGAATGAAAGAATAGCCACTCACTCTCAATCTCTCATCCTTTCTTTTTTCCTTCTTCTCTTGCTTCCTCTCGTTCTGCTCCCTCCATCGCTCCCTGTCACTGGGAATCTTAACGCCTGCAAACACAGACAGCTCAAAATGCACCACAAATAGGTATGTGATGATACTGTATGTGTTAGAGGAAAGAGGGAGAAGAAGAAACCAGTTGTAAAAAGTAGAAAAGAATGCTATGATCAAGTAGATACTAAACACACACACACGCACACGCATGCACACACTCACGCACACACTACAAACTACATTTCTAAGTAAATGTCAGCCTCTTTGATATTCTGATGGTTCACCCTGATTTCTCTAAACAGATGATGCGTGGCCACTGCAAATGAGAATATGTAGCGAACACGTTCTGTTTTCTCTCGTATGTCCTACTATGTCGGCTTTGAGGGAACGTGGAGCCAGTCGGGCCACTCAGCAGACAGACCTGTGGGACCTGCATGATGAAGTTTTTAAAAACAAGCACTCGCGGTAATGCATAATATCCCATCCACATAACTGTCCAGATGTAAGGTGTGAATGTTAAACGGTGCACAGTGTAAGTGGGAAACATAGTATGAAAGCTTATAGCCTACACGTCATATCTTAATTTCTCTTCTCTCCTATTAAATTTTATTTGGACAGTTACGTTAACATGGAGTTGTATAAACATGAGTTTCAAATATTTTATTCAAACAAGGCTAGGAATGCTGCTAGCTAGTGGCATTTTTAGTGTCTGTGGAAGTTAGGACCACATTTCCCATAAGCATGTATCTATTTGATTCCCTACATGTCCCTACTGTGTTTGTGGGTACTATCAACTTACTGAATACCTTTGCTGGAAGAAATATGTCAACGGTCTGTCACTGTTAAACAAAAAAAAGAAAGCTCCATCATTCACTATAAGCAGAACAGAGATGGCAAAAGTACTCACTTTCAGTACTCAAGTAGAAAAAAATAAAAAATACTCTGGTAAAAGTAGAAGTACTGATTTAACTTCTTTACTCAAGTAAAAGTAAAAAAGTACAGGCTTGGAAATTTACTTAAAGTGTAAAAGTAGCCTTGCGAATGACAACTATTATTTATGCATGAAATTATGTACTTAACAAAAACATGTGAAATAACTCTTAAACAAACAATAATAACGGTAAAATTCTGGTTTCCATCTACGGCCCAGGTGTGTCTGTTTGAACACGGACGGAGACAACGTCTCTCTGTTGATGCTCTATTACAATCAAACAGTACAAACATGGGCATGGGTAGCTCTGCTATGACTCTGTGTCTGTGTGTGTGTGTGTGTGTGTGTGTGTGTGTGTGTGTGTGTGTGTGTGTGTGTGTGTGTGTGTGTGTGTGTGTGTGTGTGTGTTTGTGTGCGTGTGCGTGTGTGTGTGTGTGTGTGGTTCCGCAAATAAATACAATTGTAAAGGCTACCATAAACAATACATAGGAATATGTGTATATATATGCTAGGAAATAATAACAATAAACCCACTCTTAATTACATTATCTTAATGCAGTGTAACTACTGTAGCATGTAAATAAGGCACCTAAAATACAAACGTGAGCGAGGACGTTCAACAATCGCCATTATATCACATCAACAGCCACGTGCAACGTAGCCAACACAAACAACAAATTCACTAGCTAACTTACTTTAAATGTTCCAGAAC
>NC_045751.1:1175559-1194340 GCF_008692095.1 Etheostoma spectabile
TACAACAACAGGCTTAAATGAACTGACAACATCAGTCATACAACTGACAGTTCTCAAGGACTTACGCCTGGTCGCGGTGTGAGGAGCATGTCTGCGTTATTCTCCAACATGCACTCACGACCACAGCTGATAGACCACCTTTTTGTACAAAAAATAACAAGCCAATTTTGTAAAAGTACCAATATTCATGTTAAAAATGTAAGGAGTAAAAGTAAAAAGTTGCCACAAAAATAAATAGTAAAGTAAAAATGTCTGAACACTACAGTAACAAAGTATCTGTGTTTGTTACCTTCCCATCTCTGAAGCAGAAGGATTCTGGTTGATCATCTTATTACATGATATTCATCCTGTGCCTTTTTATTATTATTATTATTATTATTATTATTATTAATAATATTATTATTATTATTATTATTGAATGCATGGACTTTGAATCTCAACTTAAGCCAAGAGAAAATGTGTTCAAATAGTGACATGGCAGTCTTTTTAGATTGTAACATTATGACACTGCATGTTCTTTAATTTGAGTGCACTCATTAATAGTTAATATTATGTCATCATCAATTTATCAGTGTTTTGGTTTTGACTTTATGTTTGGTTAATTTATTTTAAATTTGTTTGTGTTGGTTGCTGAGTCCTCGGGGGAGGACTTTTTCACTGCAACTAAAAAGTGTAAAACCTAAAAATCAATGTCGATTCTGAATATTTTGGGACATTTTTGGACTAAAACATAGATTAAAAACCGCAGACTGCTATCTTTACCTGTATGTTCATTTGACTTTGTTTTGAGTAGTGTTAGAGAGCCTGGATCTCACAAAGGTTTGACATTTAGCCAGAAGAGAAATTATGAATAATTAGGTCCACATAAATAGATAAAATATCACACATTTTTTATACTTTTGCATTGAATACAAAGTTCTGACTAAAGTTAGTTCATATTCTGAGTGTAAATTTTTTTAAACCCCAACGTACATGTTCAGAAAAATATGAGTTTATGATCTAAGATAGAAAAAGGAGAAGCACAGCTGATAATGCCATTGGAACTTGTGCTTCCATTTGCCCTGGTCTCTGCCAGACTGCTTTCTGTGTCCCTGTACGCCTGTCCCCTTCCAACGTGTCCCATCACTCACTCCGTATGTTGCCAAGTATTTGGGTGCGCGTGTGTGAGTGCATAAGAAGGGGGGTCGGGGTATTAATTTCACCACAGTGAGGCAGTCCTTTGCCTTTTTCTTTCTACCTTTCCCCACCTCTCATCTCAATCGTGCCTGGCTCTGCTCAGCTCAAGTGAGCCAAAGTTCAGCTGAAGGGCAAAATGACTTTACAATAGTAGGCAAGAGAGTCATGTGTTTCACTGGTGCTGGCGGGCTACACTTCTAATTGACACACCCCTTGCACACACACACACACACACACACACATACGCACTCAGTGATTTTTTTTGTTTTTTTATCTGATTCCATTCCACCAAAGCTGGTGTTGACAGCACAGAGCAGTTTATGGGAACGGCACGTCCATTCTTTCTAACGCCTCCTAATCACTGGCACTCCTCCTCTCTGCTAAACCTGATAGGGAAGAAATGAGGAGAGACAGAAGGAGAGAATCAAGGAGTATGGAATTAGATAGAAAGAGGAGGAAAAAATCTAAGGCTGAGTGGCAGGGAATACCTGCGAAGGAGAGACAGGTGATTGGGAGAGAAGAAAATGAACGTGTCCTATTTGTTTTGGGGGGGTTGGGCATCGTAGAGTGTGGAGTAATATTTAGGTGGGGGGGTCGCGTGGGTAATCGAGACCCTGTCTGTTTCTGTTATCTACCCCCTTCTCTGCTAACCCATTCCCCATCCTGTAGCCAAGAGGTAAAGCCAAACCACCAGTCAATCTAAACAGATACAATAGCTGCCGGCCAAAACAATGCACAGAGGAAAACAAAAAAACAGCAGTGTAAGTAGGCAGAGATTGGGACAATGTGCGAGGGAGGCTGCTGTGAATTGAAAATGTGGTTTGGATTCTGATATGCACATGAATCTCACAAAAACACACTCACGTATGATGATGAGAGGAAAGAGCTCCACATGCTGAAGATGTGTGTATACATGTTCTCACGCCCATGCAATCAGGTTCTCTGCCTGCAGAAATGCATATTGAGGGCTGAAGAAACTAATTGATATTCGATTGACGGAAAATATGTCGACAACAATTTAATTGATATTGAAAATAATCATTAGCTGCAGCGCTAATTGGATTGCTTTGGATTTCTCTGAAATTAGAGTTGTGCCACAAGTGAAACACAAAGAAACAAACAAAGGTCTTAGAACAAACATCCCATCAGCCCTTGCCTCTTGAAAACCAGCTTCTGATTTAACTTAATTTGGCTGATTGAAGAATGAATGAGTTCTATAACTAAGCAGGTTATAAATCTCATTCCTTTATTCCATTTATTCCCCCTTTGGGATTGTATATCTCCTGTTAGATGGCAAAAGATGGTATTTCTGAAATAAAGCACAAGATGGAATAGTCTGTAGCCTAGTCTCAAAAAACATTTCCCACTTTTGTAGAATATGTGTTTATATGCTCAATCTGACAGTCTAGTTTTATAATTAACAGAACGACAATTGTACCATGCAGTGATTCCACATTGCATCGTACTCCGTATGATGCTTTAAAGAGCTAATGACAAAATACTGCATTTGAAGTGATGTAAATGTAAAGAGGCAGATGACCTTAAACACAGATGCTCCTGATTTAATTTCCAAAACATTCCCAACCCCATCAAACTTAGTGACAGATTCATCAGGCTGTATACACGCACACTGGTCTCATGGCGATGCCATGGCACGCGATACAATGGTTCGCCATCGCTAATCTGGCACTAGAAGCCAGGCAGCGTATTTTGCAGTCCTGCAACGCAGCTTATGTCCTCTCAACAGGGAGTCATAGGGTTCTGGCTGCGCTTCCTCTCTGTTTCTCTGTGTACCTCTCTCTCTCTCTCTCGGTTTCTCTGTGTATTTCTCCCTCTCTCTGTTTCTTTCTCTCTGTATCACACCAAAACAAACCAAGGCCAAAGAATGCTGCAGTCTTGCATTGTTCCTCCAACTAATTACAAGGCAATGCATGCTCAACCTTCATTTATTAGCGACAGAAATAACACCAAGATAGAGAATCACAGCACTCATTTAGAAAACATGGGGAGACAAAAGGGAGTTAATTAGGACATGAAAAAAAAGGAATGAAGAAAAACCGAGTGAAACAAATGGCACTCATCAAAACTACCGCTTCTCTTGACTATGCAGCATGAAAAGGGCATGTCAACCAATGAAGGGTTGTGACTGATTTCAAGATGTTTGACAGTTTTGACTGGCTGGAAATCCTTTGCTAAATGGGAAAGTTTTTTTTTTTGGTTTGGTTTGGTTTGTAAAAATGGCTTTGAATGATTTTCACAGAGTGACAATGTGAAAAGTGAGCGTGTCATTAATGAAGCCTATATTAACAAGAAAATGGCAGACAAGAATCTCAGAACAGGCAGCGGTTAATTTGACTAGCTATCTCCCCAATTTAATCTCCATTTGCTTGTATCTTCACTCATTTCTATACATCTCATAATTGATTAGTTGGGCTAATGGTACATGGGGGTGTGTGTTTAGATCTTAATCAGACTGAAACTGAATACATAATTCAGGACATCACGAGAAATTGCATATGAAAAGTATGTGTTTAAAGCTTTGAAAATAAGACTAAATGCCTGCATACCAATGAGAGCTAAAGTGCCAGTGTGTTTGCTAGTGTGACTATTCCCTGTATCAATTATTCAAACTGACAAATGGCCACAGGCCGCCTGGTGTTTTGGCCAATTACAAACGGGCATACTGTGGGGCTAAACAGGCCAGTTTTTTTGCCTCGGGCAAATCTCCTGACGCCTCTCACACAGTGTGACAAGTCGGGACCCAAAACAGAGTCATCGCCACAGGTGGGGTTGCCGCCTGAAGCCGACCAAAACATCCCCAAATGTCAAGAGTAGTGTGTGTTTGTGTATGTGTGTGTCTATGTGCTTCACACATATGAATAAAAGGCCTCCATTTCTCCATGTGTGCGTTTGTGTGCATGTGTGTCATGCTGCAGTGCAAAGACAACTATGGGCTATTTCCAGGTTATTTATTTAATGTGTGTGTACCAGGCTGGTGTTATGACAAACAGAAGTATTGCTTTCTTCCTTTCTTTCATAACTGATATTTTCGACATTTCGTGACATTTTCATTAGAATACCTCAAGGCCTGTATTAATGTTACAGAGCAGCTGCTTTGAATGGGTAACAAGACATAGGCACATTGACATTCTAATACACAATAACAAGACACAACTGGGCAAAGAGCTCAAGTTTCATCCGGGAGAGGAAAGAAAATGTGCCTTTTCTTGAGCAGATAGTCCCAGTCTCATCTGATTGGCTGGTCACGTTTGAAACTGTTGTAAAATGTCCAATAAACGCACACCTTTGACCACATAACAGTTGATTTAAATATTAATGCACTAACCACAAATCATCTCTTATGCCAGTACTATAACTGTATTGCTCTGCGGGACGATAATGAACAATTATTGTCCCGTACATACATTTAAGATCAAAAATAAAAGATTATGTTCTTTTTTTACTGCAACGTATTACCTTTTTTACTTTTGTTTTATAGAAGCTGTAAGCCGCAAGAGGCCACGCATGAAATTTATTTTAGGACAGCTTCTCATCGCTTATTGCTTGATTTTGATTTTAAGCTGAAAAACCCCCCAGAAATCATCCGTTGTCTCTTGCAGAAGCTTCATATAGCCTGCATAAAGCACCTCGTTCCAGCCAACTAGCTCCAGTCAGGTTTCCCAGTTGGTCCCGTCTAACACGTGGCTTTGCAAATGAGCGGGGGATGTGGAGTGGGAGGGGGGTGGGTCACTGATCTCATTTGCATAAAGACCACTTCTGTACAGTGTCATTCTCATCGCCTCGGACCCTTTGAGAGGAAGAGGGTGGAGAGGGAGTGCTTGAGGAATGGAGGGATGGAAGGAAGAAAGAGAGGAATCCATCTGTCATTCTGTGAGGCGTGGGAGTGGGAAAGCATTGCCTGTCATGAATCACCTCACATTCGGCATCACAATGGAGTGATAGGTCCAAAACAGCTGGCCCTATGATCAGTATTGATTTTTTTGGTCCTCTTCACTGTGTGTGTATATCTGTGTGTAATGAGAAAGAGATAAGTGAGAGGGTAGGCAGGGAGGAGCGAGTGTGAATGATTTTCTTCCCTCTCAAGTCTAGTGCTATATGATTGTGTAATTGGCTAGTATTACGCCACCTTTGTGTACAAGTGCAGTGTACATATGTGTCCATCACTCCACTATCATGTTTGCATAAGCCCGGGACTAGTGACGTCTGTGGGACGTTAGTGCTCGGATCCAAACAGCCAGTTAGCCAATAACTCAGATGAACTAAGGCCACTGTTGACTTTTACCACAGGGACGCTCAACCCCTGCTCACACACTAGCTTGCACGCATGACTATGCATAATTGAGGGTAGCAACTCCCAAACCTCTACTGCATGTTCCACTAAGGGCCTTTTTTCTCCACCATGTGCCTGCTTTCTTTTGGAAGAAATGTCTTGGGATTATTAAAAAATAAATAGTAACACCTATTCTGGGTTTGTGAATATTTAAGCTCTTTTATGTCCTGCAGTGCCTCAAACTGCTACAAATTCATCCAAATAAGCTTCATTTCACATTTTAAATCTTTTCTTTTTAGATGAAGCTAATATAATTTTAATGGCGTGGTTGCACACTCTGGGTAAATGCGCTGTTAATGATAAAAGACTAATTACTAATACCCTTCATCGGTCCACTCAAAGGCTAGAGAGAAGTATGTATGCCGCTGCCTGACAAAAAAACAGAGTAGGCTTTTAGGTGTGTGTGTCTGTGTGTGTGTTTGAGCTTTCAAAGCTGGTCAAGAAAACAACCGTGCTCGGCTTGTCTTTGTGCTTGTGAGAAATTTAAAAAAAACAGACAAAAATATCATCATTTTTTTGTGAGACACACACTTACACACATAAACAAACCTTTTGTCAGGTTTCTGGAAGACAGCAGGGCTTGTGTAAAGAATAGCTGTCTTAATTATGGCAAAGGTACGATGTGGAGTGTGTGTTTTGGCCAGGACCTATCAGAGCTCTGGTGGGGGGGCAAAGAGCCCAGAAATAAGGCAGAGACCACCTGCCCTCCCTCAGGCGTCAGATGAACCAACATTGCGAGGAAATGTCTCTCCTGTGCTCATAAAACAGTCCCAGAGTGTGGCGGCAGCGTCTCTCGTCTTGGCTGTGCAGACTTATCAGTGTGATGCTGATGGGAAATTCTGCCCATAAAAGTTCAAGCATATAAACCATATGTAATAGGATTACACTGTGAAGGTTCTTAAATAATTCTTCATACCCAAGCAGGAGGGTATACTGTACATCCCCTTAATACATCAAACAGAGAAATATGTATTCTTTGGGACTACAAAGAGAACAATGCTATCGCTGCCATATCTAATAATAGCTCGATTACCATATCCTTCAGGGCTGTAACTATGGGGAGATGTGTGCTGGCGTGTGTAGTGAGATACAGCAAGAAGCATTGCTTAGCATCATTTGAAAAGCAGTCATCTCAGTCAGTGTCGCTCAACCTTTTTGAGTTGCGACCCCCCCCCAGAATAGTGAACTTTGTATTCACAACCCCACGCCCTCCACGAGAGAAAGAGAGCCGCAACCCGGTGTAAACAGATGCCTTCCCCCCTGCTGATTTCGAGTGATTTTTGGGAATGCTCTGATTCATACACATAAACAAATACTGCTTTGGTTTGATGATAGTTTTACCAGCAAGCACCGAGCCATGTCCAATCTGCATCAGGCTCTGTGGATGCATTTTTGACTTTTGATCTCCCTGTGACGCCCACACCAGGTCCCACTCTTCATTTTATACTGTCCACAGGAAGCAGGTACACGTAAGCACGACGAGGCAACGCTGATCTGCTAGGAAATTATCAAAAGGCCAAATGACCAAACGATTACCTTCTGGAGCTAATCCATCAACAAAATCTAAATGAACACACACACACACACACACACACACACATGCACACACCAACATACACACTGGTAGCACATTCCCTGCCCGGCCTCCTCACAGGGTTTGTGTGCACTCTTCGTAACAATGGATGCGCTGTTAACTGGAGCGCGTGACTAAAGGTTGGGGCCAACGCAGTCAAGGCAAAAAAGCCATTGATGTGAGCACCACCATGTTAGAGTGCAGACTGGGTTGAGACAGAGAGAGAGCACACAGGAAGAGCACCACTGTTTGTAAGACTTGTCAACTTGGATTTGATGAGTTTGTCTTTGTTTTGCTCTCACGGAGCAAACTGTGCAGCATTTAACGGATAAAATGGGCTCAATCTGAGCTTATCTCCACGGCCGCTGAACAACTTTGTCACATTTCAAGATGCCCCGTCCTGATGGAGTTCTTTTCTCACCCGCTCCTCCATTTTTCTCCCCCCCCTTCTTCAAACAAATCAATACCCCCATAGTTTAGCCTTTCATAGGAAAGATTACAGAGAAATGGCTATTAAGGGCTTAGCCTCTATCACTTCTGCCATCTCAAAGCCACTTAAAAACTCTGGCAGTCTTGGGTTGGGATCCAGGACCTGGTGCCCCGTCACACTGCAGGGGTAGCGACAGAGGATCACATTGACTTCAGAGATGTGTTTTGTACTGTGTGTGCACCACCAACGTCACTATAAAGATGGGACGTTTTCTCAGACAATAACAAGGACAGACAAAAACTGACAAGGGCAAGAAAAGAAAAGAAATGTTACAGAAATTGTCTTTTTTCAGTTATTGAAGTTTTTTTATTGAGTACACTTTTCAATCCACTGAGACTGACCACTCCTTCAAAATGGCTTCCTCCTCTGTCAGGCGCTGGGTGAGTGTGTGACTGGAATGAGCTTGCAGGTTGTCCGGCCTAAGCAACCAGGGAATCAAAATAGCCACCACAATCAGTGCAAATATGAAAGGCAGGCCACTGAGACTGCTTGCCTTTAAAAGGAAGCACCCCTGGTGATAAATGCATACATGCATTTAGCTACCCACGTGCTATACAGAACTATAAAGAGCTGCATGTGCACTAATGCTAAATGTTGTCCAGGCCTCTCAATCCCTGTGCTGAGTTTTATTTTATTTCTTTAACACACAGCAATAGCCTCAGAGTTACTCGTGCATCGGCAGCGCACACTGTTGCTCACACAATTAGCTGTCCGCGAAACGGCTACATCAGCTCTCGTTTTCTTGCAAAGTGATGAGAGAGAACATGAATAGCATATAATTAGGGATGTTGGCATTGCTGCCTTGTCTTCAAACTGTGTGTTGTGCTATAGACTTCTTTTTCACGAGCCTGAAAACCACAATGCTCATTTGAACAAAAAGAACAAGATTTGTGTTGTTTTGGAATAAATTGCTGTGGCTTATTTGTTCAGGATTTCTGGCACTTGTGATTGGAATAGTATTGTGCTCTCTTTCTCTCTCTCTCTCTCTCTCTTTCTCACTTACACACTTAATCCTCATGATTTAAAGTGCAGCAAATAGGTTTTTCTCCTTTTTCTCATTTTCTCACATAGAAAATGTGTTGTCAGAAATGAAGCATAAATGATCACCACCAGAAAGCAGCGAGGGGTAAAATGAAGCCACTGAACCACACTGGGCGGGATTAGCATGCAGTCAATCATTCACTGATATAGTCCAATGAACACTCCTCAATCAATACATGGCCCTGCTCCCTCCAGGTAAAAACTTTTAGGGCTACTCCCCCCGGTGACCTCAGCACCACCCATTTAAACCACTAACCGTCTCTGAAACCAGCTCTTTTGAAAAGTAATGGGGGATTATTTATGCTGGAAGGAAGGTTCAAGGGTTCAACACAGGCATACATCTGCAGCAGAGACTTAGCTCTTACTCCTATTTAGGAATTTACAAGAAATAAATCCAGATATTTCATAAAGTGACACATGTCCTGTTTGTTCCGTATGTAATGCCATAAGTATATATGTTTGTTGCAAATATGTGTCCATACTGTAATTTACGGCAGCCGAGGGCAACCAAAAAAAAGAGTGATGTAAATATAAAACAACGTAGCCCAAAAAGGAGCCCATTGTAGTTATACATTATTTTGTGGAGAAATATGCTGATTCACATTATCGTTGAGTTAGATGAGAAGAATGATTCCTTTCTCCACTTTCAACAGAGCCAGTGTTTAAGCTAAGCTAACCGGCAGCTGGTGGTAGCATACAGGCTTGACAGTGGTGTTTGGTGATTGTATCGTCTATCTCTCAATAAGAAAGAGAAAAAATGCATTTCCCTAAATTTCAAACTCTTCCTTCAAGCCTTAAAAGCCTCATTAGAAAATGGAGAAACCTTTGTTTTGATTTTCAAACTTATTGGTAGAGAATTTGATTCCAAGTGAGACAGCATTTGCCTCAGCATTTAAATACATTGCTAAACATTATCATTGAAAAGGAATTTAAGTTGCAGACAAATTCAACCTGAAATCTTGAAAAACATGCATTTTGAAAATGGTACTCCTGCAGATGGTGGTATGGTGACCTTTTTTTTGGTAATGGTAATCATGCTAATCAGCCCATTGTCGTTCCTATCTTGTCATTGGAATTTTAGAAATAGGAAAGTATATACATGGAGGATTTCTGCAGATGTGTGAGATTTAATTCATAAATGTACCATCACCTTGACATGAGTACAATAGCTGGCTGAAACCGAACCACTGCTATGATTATTTCTACAATGATATTCCAACTTCCCAGCTGAAGCCATGCCATTTTGATCCAGCTCTCTCAGATGGCAATATAGAGCAAGTCTATGGAAAATTGTGCCCTAGAGCAGTACACCACACTAGTGTTATGGCATCCGCATTTAAGATTGGTGTTTGGGTGCGGGTGGGGGAGAGCTTTATGGGCAGTTTCACAGAGAAAGTGAAAGGATATCTTACTTTGGACAGCTTTTTGAGTAAGGGTTGCAAGCTGGGCCTGAGATGTCGTGATCCATGATATTGCCAGATTTAACGCTATTTCCTGGATGCTTAGGTCACTGTTTTTCTGGCATTTTGCAGTCCTGGCTCTTCTCGACCTCTCAAGTGTGTAAGTGTGTGTATGTGAGGAAGAGAGCAAGCAAGGGAGTCTGACTTTTCATGACTCAATGAGGTGACTTGGCTGTAAATCTCCACACACATGCACACGCCTACTGTTTGTATAGGCTAGACATATCCACTTTAGAAGAGGTTTTGTTCTACCAGGCAAGTCCAGTTGGGTAGCTCTTTTTTTAATTCTCTCTTTCTTGGCTCTCTCCTTCTCTCCCTCTTTCTCGCTCTCACTCAATATCCCCCTCTCTGGCTGCCTGTGGCTCTCTCTGGCCGGGGGTAGCCAGGAACACGGGTGCTGTGATATGGACAGCTGGTCGCTCCATCTCTCAGGGCCCCAGGAAGTGTGAAATCTGGGATACCTTTCATAGCACATTACCCTCATTTTGGCAAAAAGAGAGCGACAGCACAAAGCCAGGAGAGCAAACAGAAGGGAGGCAGTTATTTATACTGGATTGAAATCTCTTACTTCTTTAAATGACCCTGGATCATGGGTCCTGTCATCAATAGTTCCTCATTGACTAGTTTTTTATTAATTGATTGAGGGAAAGTAGAGCTCATATTTGTCATTTTGACACGTCCATTATGGCAGTGCAGCCTTGTCCACTGGAGCTTCAGATGTGTCAATAGATGAGAATGAATTGCAAGCTATAGTGAGCTTTCAGCTGACACCCATCTGCAGACCCAGTGTCTGGTATTAGGTCATTTTAAAATACTAAAACTATTCACTGTTCACTGTTACTATACTAATGATGTTGAAGTTGTATGGCTGTTTTGCAAATAACAGCTTTAAAATCGTAATTCCAATAGTAAACAGTAATCTTTATTTATTATTTTGCCACAGCTTGTTCTTTATTTTTAACCATCTGGACATCATAGTCAAAAATATTCACTCACCTCATGTCAAAGATGATAGAAAGGTGGAGTTATTTATTATCCCACTTCCCTTTGAAGGCTGGTTAAGAATGGAATTTGTTTCAACCATTGAGTTCAACAAGTGCCCAGTTCATGTTCTATTTCAAAAGCACTTGTTAAGACTGTGCGCTAAATAAAATGCAATTGGCTGTCACAGTTTTGTTGCACTGGCAAATCTGGACACTGTAAGATCCAATTGCTTGTACTATTGTCGAGAACACAACATGATATATATTTTGTATTTGTTCATTTGTTTCATAATGATGGAATTAGCATCTTGTGTTTTGCGAACCCAGATTACATCAATATTTCAACACATTTGCCACTGCAAGTGTCAACCTCCCTGCTGAGAACAAGGAAATATATGGTCTCATACAGCAGAGCCAGTGGAGAGGGAAAAGCCAATCCCATTGTGAGCAAATAGATGAAGATGACTTATTTCTACCCCCCCCAGCCCTCAGAGCTCGCTCATTACAAAAAGATTTCAGAGACAACGTTGGTGGCAGGGAATGCCAAAAGGGGAAAGAAAAAAGGACCAAAGTTTGCTGATGTGTGAAAGCAGATAAAGTCAGGAGTAGCGTTGCAACTTCCTCTTATCTGATGGCGGACCTTTCTAAATGTATCGGGAGCCTCCTCGGCTCTGTGGCCGTCCGGCTCGAGAGAAACTGCACAAAGATTCTCCCGTCGATACGGTCAGTCCTTATTCGATTAGCGCACCCCTCAGCCTCCTCCTGTATTTGGATTAGTGGCCGGACCAGAGCGGGTCTCGCACATGTATCAGGGCTTCAGCGTGTTCCATCCGCAGCTTGTCAGTATGCGCAGGACACCGTGGATCAGTGTTTATTGAATCATTTTCCAAATAGGGGAAACGATAATTACAAGAAGTGGCGGCTCTGCACATTATGCAAGTGCTGTGCCATGACTTTGGAGCCAAACGGGCCTTCTTATTAAAGGCGGCTGGGCCAGCGAAGCTCCTAATCTATTTCCAGGATTTCCGAAGCTTCAGCAATCCAGGGATTAGACATTTTCTCACAGATTTAGACCCCCCCCCCCCCCCCCCTTCCCCCCTCCATACTTTCTGCTCAGGAGCCCCCCCCCCCCACCCTCTCTCTCTTGCTCTTTCTCACTCTCATAGTGTTGGCGTCTGCAGTTTGTCAACTTGAACCCTTTCTATTCTAACACATGCACTCTCACACACACACACACACACAGATATGTCCTTTAAATATGGAACACACACACACACACACTCTCAAATGCCTGCTTCGGTTTGTGTGTGGAGTCATGTGGGCAAAGGAATATGGACTTTGCGATAGCAGTATCAAAGTCACAGAATGCTAACCTGCCTCCTGACGTGCGTGTTTCCAGACGATGTGCACATATAGTCAAACATAGCATGTGTGCTCAGTGGGAGACATGCTTCTGAGGCCAATTTGTGGTGTTGACCTATCAAACAGGCCCCCAAAACTATTTTCTCTACATCCAACTATCGGGCAGTTAAACATTGCCATTTGGAAACATGATACATCATATGTACAAGTGAGCACAAACTGAAGTCACTGCAGGCAGCCAACAGCGTCTTTTGTTCATATTAAACAAATGCCATAGTAATTTAAGTAGTTAATTAGTGAGCTTTAGCGACGCTGGTAAGCGGATTTTGTTAGCTAGATGTTTAACCCTGTTTCCAGTCTTTATGCTGAGCTAAGCTAACTGGCTGCTGGCAGTAGTTTCATATTTACTTGACAAACATGAGTGTTATTGATTTTTTTCAGCAAACTCTCACTTAGTTATGTGTCTCTGTTGTCAGACAAAACGAGCAGAAAACCGTAATGTGATTGCTATCCCATAACTCCTAGCTGTTAACCAGGTGAACTGTACCTATGCTAATCAAGTTTTGGATCAAACTATTTTGGGAACACAACATTTTTATTTTTTTTATTTTATTAAAAACATTATTATTCTGCCCCCTTAAAGTGCAGAAGTAAAGATAAAAAAGATGAGTTTTCAAATTTAACGGACTTATTATGGATGTAGTCTTAAGTGGCTTTTCAAGGTCCTTTGCTTGTTTTTAATTTGAACAGTCTTTTGGGGATGTTTCTCTAAAGCTATAAATACAGTCCATTTATTGGATCATCTCTGTTTCAAGATCCTGCCTTGATCTTGAAAAATATATCTGCAAGGAAATAATAACAATGCTGCAAAGCTTTTAAAGGTTATAAAATAAATGAATAGAAAGCCTTGTGCTGTTGTTTAGAACTTATGAATACATTTGACTGTAATGTTATCACACCAGCCTTTCTATTCCTTTTCATGGTGATATTTGATATATTTTATGTGAAATTTGGTCGCTATTGGCACCGTTTCGCTGACTAATCAATTGGTGTTTATTACACAATGTAATGACAAGTTAGGGTTAGGGTTTCTTTTTTTGGTTCCCCAAAAGCTTGAAGAAAGGCCATTCCATCACCACCCAAACAACACTGCTGTGTAATAGTTTATGAGGCTGACAGCTGTACTCAGAGCAGAGAGGTCAAACTAGCAGGGCCAGACAATGTGAAACACGAGGGACAACTGGCCTTGTGTTGGTCACTAAGGCAGGATAGAGGTTTAGCACCGGTTGTAATCCGCTGCACTCATGCTAGGGTCCGGATGTCACGGTGAGACAAGTGAATATAAATAAAAAGAAAGACATAAATATGAGCACATGTGCTAACACACATGCACGCAAATGTCTGACAAAGATAGAAACACCGACAGGCATGCCCGCTGGCACACGTGCGCTTCGTGTTTGTCAGAGCTGAATTAAAACAATTGCAAATCAGTGTGATTGCTTGGGAGTCACCACTGTCAGCAGGGTCAGGGTGCTCAAGGCGCTCTCACATCTCACAAGCCTGTGAAGTGGGGTTGCAAGGGCGGCCATTTTTACCCCCTACTGCTCTCCTAGCTAATCACGGAGCAGCTAATTCATGCAGCTTGAATTACAGACACAGCGCCAGTGGAGCTTGGAGGTCTCAGAGAAATGGTCCCAATTAGAGATATTTGCTGCCATAAAGTTGACATACTCTAGGTTAAAAAGAGGTTGAATGTTTCTTAATGGAGAGGGTACACAGTTTATTAAACGTAGAGTCGAGAACAAAAGAAAAATGATGAATGATAATGAGAAAATATGGAAAAAAGGAAGAATTTGGGAAATTGAGCTGCAGCTGTAAGCCTTTGGGGTGATAAGCTTATCTTGGTTTGAACCATTTTAATTTAACAGTCAAAGCAAACAAAGAGAATATTTGATAGAGTATTGCAGAGGTAGGCCGACCACTTAAAAAGGAAGGCTTTGGCACAGTCAGACTTCATTTAACAAGCTACTCCAAGGATGCAAGCTGAATGTGACCAGATGAGACAGTTATACACACTTTCCCCTTCGCAGAGTCCAACCCCCCGCGCGGCGCTCAGGTGGGACGTGGCCTTGGACGAGACATGTCAGGACTCGCCTGATGGGATCCACGGAGCGGAATAACCAGGTCCGACAAACAGTCCCCCACCTCTGCCTGCCAGTTTTCCTGTTCCCCTCTGTTCTCCAGAACAGCCCAGACTTGACCAGCTATGGGACGTTGGGGTGGGACCGGGGAGGGGGAAGTTTGGATTAGACCTGATCCCTTCAGCTTTCAGCACGAGCCGAAGGAAGGCTGGAAAAGAGGCATTCTATCAGCGAATTAAACTAAGATTCATCCGGGGCTTATGTGATTAAAAGGGGAAGAGGACAGCATCAATTAACAAAATCCCTCCCCAACATTTTCGCCAATATTTGTCTGAGGATGTGCTGTCTGCAATGTAAGCCCCTTTTGATGCCATGCACAAATATTTGAGTTTATTCCAGTGGGGGCTTCTAATAGAAAATGAGCCTCTGCTTTTTAATGGCCATGGGAATTTTAAAAGAACACATTACTTGCATGTTGAGAAACTGACATGTTTACACCTTGATAATACCGACTAGAAATACCAACAAAACATTGTGTCACTAAATTTGACAATGCTGTTTTCCTATGTGAGTAACATTCAGAAATCCGTCTGTAACATTTGCTTCAAAAGAGAATCCTGGCTTATATTCTTCAGGAGGCAGGTTAACTCAGAAGACCTTGTCTTTGTGTGTCACCTCAATACGATCCCTGCTGAAATGTCACAGCGAGCGGGCTGAGCCATCACAGAGAAAGGATTTTACAACACCTTTGTGTACAGTGTGTTGCCATCTCATTAGCCCTACAATATGGTGATCTGACATCCCCGAGGGCTCTCGGTGCTCCCCCGAGACGTTTGTAATCTCGGTTGACACTGCTACCCCGCTCATTGTTTCTGGCGCCATTGTTCAACCGCCACATCATCAGCTTGATAAACCACAGACATGTCAGTTACAATTGGCTCCCCCCCCTCGATTAGCTGAACACCCAAATAATAACGAACCTGCACACAAGCATTAATTAAAACACACTCAGAAGTCACAGTCAAACAAGTGGCATCTCATAACAGTGGCCTTATTGCTGTACAAGTACATCCTTAAAAGTTGCTTCTTCCACTATTAAGCCTAATTAATGGGCCTGGTGTGGAAGGGCGATAACTGCTAAACAGCGATTATCGGCCCGCGTGACACTCAATAAAGAGCTTCTCCGCAAACAAAAGCCTTGGCTGCACTCTA
This sequence comes from Etheostoma spectabile, assembly GCF_008692095.1. Taxonomy (NCBI): domain Eukaryota; kingdom Metazoa; phylum Chordata; class Actinopteri; order Perciformes; family Percidae; genus Etheostoma; species Etheostoma spectabile. Next base: position 1,191,349 of record NC_045751.1, read on the forward strand.
TGGCCAGTGGCAGAGAGGAAACAAGGAAGAAGAGAGGAAAGGAGGAGGAAGTGAGAGAGAAGGAGCGGTAAGGGAAGGAGTAAAAAAAAAAAAAAGAGTGAGTGATGGATGCAGGCAGTTGTTAAAACAGAGGTGTTTGGAGTGATGCTTGGAAAGGTAAGAGAGGAGGGGGGGAAAGCAGGGTTGAGAAGAGAAAAGGGTCCTTTATCCCTGATCTCCAGAGTGTGGACCAGAGTGTGAGCAGCCAGATCAGAGGGCTCTGCCAGCCATCAGGGGCTTCACGCTAGTGTGACTGCAAAGCACAGCTTTCCAAGACACACGGAAGTGGCCTCTGGGTACATGCTGGAAATAAGATGTTACAAACAGGTTTGGGGTATGGCTGTGAAAGCCCCGAGTTTCAGCTTGTGATGACTTTGTCAATCTGTCTTGCATGCTGACACGGCCCAGCTTCTGTTTTTTCCACTGTGTATTAAAGTACAGACAGTTTCTATTTAATGGTTCTGTTTTTTATGTCTTTTTATCTCTGGTACACCCTCACCCCTTGTAACTGGGCTACATTTTCAGAGACAAATCCCATCGCCACTGCAGCAATTCCAAATTCATTTGGGTTCCATCAGAATGTCCATTTGTTGCAGTATAGGAGACGTCAATATTGTCTGTTTTTAGTAGCGCCTATGTGAAGGTGTTTACCACAATAGAGGTGGATTGACACGGCAACAAAAAATGATACACAATCACTGCAAGATTTTCATTTTCACCTTTAGGTCACTGAATTTGATCTTTCTCTGCTGACTATAAGCACCGCCTGATTTACACTGCTAATTCAAATTATTATATACACCCTTTTTTACTATTAATTTTAAAAAAAAGTATCAGTTGCAAAAACAGCACTTTTACACCAATATTACTATGAGATGAGATTTTACAATTTATCCGTGTGGTGATCATTTTATTTTCGGTCATGACTTGTGTGATGTAAACAACAGAGCGACACCGTTTAGGTCATAGAGTCATCTCTTTGTACGTATTTGGCCAATGCATTGCCAAGACTTTGCATTGTGTTGTGGCAAAAGTTGAGCCAGGTTCATTGTTTTTACTAAGCAACTCAACACTGATTTTTGTCAGAGCAGTGGTGTCATTGAACACATTTGCATGGCAGTGCTAATGGCAATATGAACACGGCCTTACAGGCAGTTAACAATGCAGACGTGGCTTTGCATGTTTAAAGGCCACTCGTTTCATAATTATAGTCCACAGCTTTATTATTGTTTTACATCCATTGTTTAACTGAGTTTTAGGTAAGAAAACAGTAAGAAAACCAGTTTTCTTGTGCCACAGATGAATACATAACAGCACATTTATTGATCTTTGTTTAATAATAACAACAGCTATAGTAAGCATGTTATAAGTACCAACAGGTGCATAACTGCCATTGTTACTGGAAGCTTATTTATCGTCTTACATTATCACTTGATGTGTTGCTCCAATTGCATTGCATTTGCAGAAACAATGTAACTGCACATTTACAACATCTTGTCTGATCTGTTTATGAAGTGTAGGTATATATATATACATACAGTATATATACGGTATGTTGACATGATCATTCATAGGCACCAAATAAAAGTCAATTGTAGGCGATCTACACGTCTCAACAGATCATCTCCTGCTGATTTGTTTGGAAAGTGGGAGTTGCTGTCAGTTCATTGATCACACTGTTATCAAGTAATCCCTGGCAGATGCCATGCTCAACACAGTGGCATTAGCTGCTCATTACCAAAGCTGTTACTGAAAGCATGAGAAACAACAGTCTCATGGATTATCATAAACTGCAACAACATATACTGTACCTGTTAAGGATCATTCTCTCTGAATATCACTGCATAGAGACGGTAAAACGCAATGTACTGTATTTTTTACCTGATTTTCTTCAGTGAAATATGTTTCGGCTTCAGTGAGATATGCTCCAGAGCAGATACATTTAGAAGTGCCAGCCTTGCATTGTAATGTGGATGGGGAAAACTGAGCTTTGATGTAGCTTAAAGCTGCTAGCTCAAGTGGCCCATGCTATGAGATAAAAACACTTTTCTGTTGTTTTGGTGTCTCAGGACAGCAAACTTTTGGGAAGAAATTAGTAAATGCTATTGTGGACAAAAACTTGCTACATGTTTTTTCAATAAATTTAAAATGAATCAACATAGCGCTGTGGACATGGCATTGAGGGACCTAATGTGTGAAAACTGAGGTCAGGGGGTGACATCACCGAGCGCGGGAGGTGACATCACGGAGCGCAGCAGGTGACACTCATATGAGCTTGATGAGAGACTAGTTTGCATAAGAGAGGGTCATTAGAAAAATGGGAGGTTCATTCCTTGCAGGATGTCACACTCCATCAACGAGCTGGGGTGTCGCCTGGCCCAGGCATTCATTTTTCACAGGAGTTTCTCAAACCACATTCATCCTGTGAAGGTGTTTGTCTGGGACATATGGGCCTTTCATCACCCTCATTCCCTCTGTTATAGAGGGTTTCCACAGCTCAGTGTGAGGCCACCCTGAAATCTTAATTCTAATCCTAATTTAGGAAGAGCAGGCTGTTGTTTTTGAGTACCTTCTATGTTGCTTGAATTTAATAAACAGAGCAGAGACATACATTAGTAATTACACTAGTGGCTAGATGTATGTTTCTGTTTGGGGGTTTAACCATATTTTCAGTGGTTGAACCCACACATAAGCACATGCAGGCATGTTATTTTAGGCTTATTGTGAATGAAAGAGAACATGTTCTTTCAAGTCAAGACTATAAAGCTAACCAAACAGAGTCGGAACAAAAAGACTTGCTCACTGATCATTTAAAAAGAACATCTAGATGACACTGTCAGGTTATGGGTGTGAGCGCTTTGGGTGTATGTGTGTGCAAGTGATGTATATGCTGGTGGGGTGTGTGCGTGTGTGTGTGTGTGTGTGTGTGTGTGTGTGTGTGTGTGTGTGTGTG
>NC_045751.1:1194352-1210152 GCF_008692095.1 Etheostoma spectabile
GGGGGGGGGGGGTTGTTAGGGTGATGTTGAACAAGTTGAATGCCTTAAAGCTCCCGGAGTTGTATCCCAGTTTGCGATAACGTGCTCATCACAGTCCAAAGCAGTGCTAACTTGAACGTGATGTGCTCTTTGACTCCGGGTCCCCAGTTCGGCTGATACCCCCAGCATTGCCGCGCCATGCAAAGCCAGTTTCCTCGGGCTTCATATTTATTAGCCCTGATGTGTGTGAGCTGGCGTGCAGCATGAGCAGCCAAGCGAAAGTGCAGTAGACGCAAACCATGCTTGACGTGGCCATCTCATGTGGAAGGCGAGAGTAAATAAGATTCCAACAGGGAGGGAAATACACAATCATTGCCTGGGAGCTGGGGCCTCCCTTCATGAGATTTATTCAAACCTAAGCAGGCTGCTGCTGATACTCTTCAATGCGGCCGAGTCACCCAGTTAACCAGTTAACCATTCTGTAGTGGTTAGGAATTGACTTGAGGAATGTGCCTGTTCTCCTGCAGCAGCTAGCTTATAGGCTACACCTACATACGTTATCCTGCACCACCGCAGGTTGTGTTTGAGAAATCTACCACTTTCCTCCCCCTCCATTTCTAAATGTCAATCTCCACTATATAGTCCCCGTACAGAAATGCTGCCCTTCAGCATGACTGAATTCACTCAGGGAGATACGTGAAAAGACACAAGGAAAGTCACTGCTATCAATAGAAAAGTGTCCTGTGTTATTACAACACTGTGTGCACTCAAGTTCAGGCTATAGCTTAATTTTTGTGAGGCAATGGTGTTTGGGGCCTGGGAAAAAAAGGTAATTTGCAAGTCAGAATAGTTGCTTAAACACAGGACTTGAAACGAGGTTACTTGATATCGAACAAGTCTAAAAAATCTGGCTTCCCAGCTATCTTGCATGAAGACCACATACTTAAAATAGCCAGCGGAAGGGCCAATCATAGTACTTTATTTTGAGAATGTAATTTTCTCATGCCTTGCCAGTAATTAACCTTCACACAATAAGGTATTGGAAGCACCACAGACACAATTCCAGCCCCACGGTTTGTTTAAAAGGCTCTGCTATATGATAGGATGTGTGCAACAGGGGAATGGAGGAAGAGGGAAAAAAGGAGCCAAGATTCGACTTTATCTTCTGCAGGGAGCCTTTTCTTTTGCATTCTCTGCCTGGTTTTATTCAAAACTGCTGTTTCTTCACTTCTGCTGAATTGGGTTTTGTTCCTGGCTAATTCCAGCCCGTCTCAGTCCAGGGCTCGTGGGAACTGCCGCGATCGCTTACAATCACTTCAGTCAAACACCTGGGAGATAATTGACTGGGTTTCGGTCAAACTTGTTTTTTTCCCCGTCTCTCTCTCTTTCTTTCCCTGAGTCTTGACAATGGAGACAAAGAGCATAGGCACAAAAAAAAGATCAGAATCACTAAATCCATTCCCAGACAAGGCACTGTATAGATGGTCCAGGAGCCAAATTGCCTTGCCCCAGTCTGGGCCAGCTGAATGTGAAAATGGTTGAAGAACAGTTGTGGTTTGAGCTTGGCAGTCCCTAAGGAGATGTAGTGTTGGAGAACATAACAGTGAAAAACACATAGACAAATGTAATATCTTTTTTTACCTTGACAAATGCTTCCAGACCTCAATTCCCAAACCCAGAGCCTGAAACATAGCAGTATTGTGGACATAACAATCTGGACCCTAGCTCGGCGTTGTCACAGCTGGCCGAGATGCAGGAACATTTAAAGTTTGCCTTTTATTTAACCAAAAGTGGCTTATAATACATTAGGTGCTAGTCAATTTATGTTGGAACGCTACTGACTGCTGTATGCGGGCTCTCCTGCAGTTTGGCCTGGCATAGATGCATTTGTAAATGCAGATGTTGGGCGTATGGACATCACCAGAATCATCCAGAATATCTATAACATTGGTGATAGTTGGCCACCTCTTTTATCCCACAGTACTATCAATACTCCCAGATTGTATGTCACATATCTCTATTTAGTAACGAAAGGGAACTGACTATACAGTTCACTGTTAAACATAATCATGTACTAGTTTCATTATCCATGGGAGTATTTATTATTTATATAATAAAACAATCCTGCAGTGTAATCTTATCAGTGAATTCAGTGATTTCATGTTAATGACTCACTAATCTATGTCAAAGGCAGAGCTGGAGGATGGCGGGGGATTGTTGTCAATTTCCCTGGTGGAAGTCGCTGAGGTAGTCCAACAACTCCATAGTGGCAAAGCTTTGGGGATTGATGAGATCCGTCAAGAAATGCTGAAAGCTCTGGGTGGGGAGGGGCTGTCTTGGTTGACACGCCTCTTTAACTTTGCGTGGAAGTTTGGGTACAGTGCCTAAGGAGTGGCAGACTGGGGTGGTGGTTCCCCTGTTCAAAAAGGGGGACCAGAGGGTGTGTGCCAATTACAGGGGTATCACACTTCTCAGCCTCCCTGGTAAAGTCTACTCCAAGGTGCTGGAAAGGAGGGTTTGGCCAATAGTTCAACCTCGGATTGAAGAGGAACAATGCAGATTCCGTCCTGGTCGTGGAACAACGGATCAGATCTTCACTCTCGCAAGGATCCTGGAGGGAGCCTGGGAGTATGTCTAACCGGTCTATATGTGTTTTGTGGATCTGGAGAAGGCTTATGACCGGGTCCTCTGGGAGATACTGTGGGAGGTGCTATGGGAGTGTGGGGTGAGGGGGTCCCTTCTCAGGGCCATCCAATCTCTGTATGACCAAAGCGAGGTCCGGGTTCTCGGCAGTCAGTGGGACTCGTCTCCGCCCGGGCTGCGCTTTGTCACCAATTCTGTTTGTAATATTTATGGACAGGATATGGAGTGAAGAAGTTTAAATACCTTGGGGTCTTGTTCACGAGGGAGGGGACAATGGAGCGGGAGACTGTGCGGAGAATCGGAGCAGTGGGGCCGGTATTACATTCACTTTATTGCACCTTTGTGACGAAAAGAGAACTGAGCCAGAAGGCAAAGCTCTCGATCTACTGGTCAGTTTTGGTTCCTACCCTCACCTATGGTCATGAAGGCTGGGTCATGACCAAAACCATGAGATCCAGGGTACAAACGGCCAAAATGGGTTTTCTCAGGAGGGGGGCTGGCGTCTCCCTTAGAGATAGGGTGAGAAGCTCAGTCATTCGAGAGGAGCTCGGAGTAGAGCCGCTGCTCCTTCGCGTCAAAAGGAGCCAGTTGAGGTGGTTTGGGCACGTCCAGCTGGGAGGAGGCCTCAAGAAAGAACCAGGACTAGGTGGAGAGATTATGCCTCCAACCTGGCCTGGGAAAGCCTTGGGATCCCCGAGTTGGAGCTGGTTAATGTAGTTCTGGAAAGGGAAGTTTGGGGTCCCCTGCTGGTGCTGCTGCCTCCGCAACCCGATACCGGATAAGTGGACGAGTATGGATGGATGGACCTGCTAATCTCATTGAAGGTCATGATCCACTATAAATAAAATCCATAAAAAAGGAACCTTGTAAACAACGGTGGACTGAATGGACTTCTTATCTTACACTTGGCAGCCCAGTAGTTCTCATACATATAGAAACGGATTTATCTTCCACACCATGTGGCCACCTCCTGATGAGAAATCACATTTTAGCATGGAGGTGGTTATATCCTTTTCTCCAGCTGCCTATGGGGCAGAGGGCAGATTGAGGGTAATTATTATAACTGTATGAAAATGTAGACAGCTTTACATAGCCAAGCCTGCCTTACTCCCAAAACAACTCACAAGAACACGCAGTGACACAGCTAGTCTGGATTCATGCTTCCACTTTTGTCCGCTTTGGTACATGTGTCATAAATGTCTTCATCCGCCCATGTCCGTAAGGGTTCCCCCCGTGTGGATAAACACATGCAGGCCAACATTTATGACCATGTGGCCTGTATGAACCTCTTGATCCACACTCCAGTCCAGTCGGTGGTGTATGCACCTGATTTGCCAAGAAGAAAAATAAGATAAAATGGATGCTTGCTTTGACCAGAGGTTGTTCGAGGAGATCTGCCCTTATTTATATAATTTGTGTTTTCTCTTTTTTCAATTTTCTTGTTGTTCATCCAAAAAACAACAAAGCATGCACATTTTCTTTCCAAATGTGCTTGTTCTTGATTTTTATGGTAGCTGGTAAACAACGTTATAGTGCTTCACTGCCACCAGTTGGAATGGAGTGTGGATTGGGAAATGTCCATGCGTGGAACGGCAGACTGACGCAAACCCTCAAATGACAAAAACATTCTAGTATGAATGGAACTTCATGTGTGCGAATGGTACATGTCTGGAGCTATCTGCAGACGCTCAAAGTATGTCCAAGCCTTAACTCACATCTCTTTACATTGGACACACTCCAGCAAGAATTAGATTCTCCAGAGGGATTTAACTTTGTTTGGGGGGGGTCTGTCTTTCAGATCCATCTGTTCCTTCTTAACTTTGAATTGTACTGCTACTTTGTGTATAATGTGTCTTTTCATTATGAGCGTGGTGTCATTATCTATTTATGTTGCTAATGCTCTCATCCCTTGTGGCTTGGCATAAACATGAATAATTGCTTATAAGTAATTCTGATATGACCACTGTTACATGCTACAATAATGCTCTGCCAGTTTCCATTTTCACCCCCTTTAACTGCTGCTTTTGACCAAAAAACTATACCATTCCAGGCCAGTGTTTTGTCACTGATGTCTGGCGGGCTTTCAAACCCAATTGACACATTGAAAGCCATTGAAAATGTCTTTGTCATGTGTGTGTCTTTGTTGATGGGTTCTGGAGATGATGGCACATATCCAGGAACATTTAAATGTCTGTGCCAGCTTTAAACCTGAGAGGGGACAAAAAGTTGTTGCTATGGGATGGGACGATGCAAGCTATTCCGTCTTTAATAGTCTGCACATGATCTCTTACATTGTACACCACTCAGGTTTCAGTTGAAAGCATGCTTTGATGGCATGCATCTTAGCACTTCTCCTTGAACCCTTTGCTTTAGGAAGGTGCTACACCAGTCAAAATGATGTCATGACTTGTGCCATTATGGAATGTCCCCCACATTGTACTGCACCAACAAGCATGTTACCCACATAAAAACCAACATAAGTGACATTTTATGTTGCTTTATTACTTCTCCATTATATTATCATGATGGCACTTGCCCCCATATATTAGTATTAGTTATCATTATATCCTTATACCAATTTTTTTTTAGTCTATATTAGGATGATGTCTTGGAATAAGGAATGAAACCTCTGAGATGATTATCTGCAACACTGTGGATAGAACATTAACTGATTTTCTTTCCATTATCAGGTAGGAGCCAGATTAAATCATGCCATCTTCCAATTCCATATCTATTGTATAGTGCTATGGACGACATCCTGGCTCTCATAGGGCTTTAGCTGTTGGAGGAATTTTTCACATTTCTGGCCCATTGCACTCGGCTGAGCCTTGTTGAAGCCAAAAGTACCTGCTTTAATTGCTGTGTTTTATAGACTGTACACAAGGCTACCCTCGCTAAATACAGCATGCTTAGATTAATAGGAGCGTTCAGCGTTAGTGCATTTTTAATGAGGACTGGAGCCTGCCAGACTACTTTTCTATATGATGAGGCACACTTTCCCGTTCGTTTGTGACACTGGCACAATACCTTGTGGCACCCCAGTGCCCGCCAGCTGGTATCCAGTGTGAAGCCAGGAGAAAGCTGGTGTGCTTAGTAAAGTACATCCCACCCAGGAATGACAAGCACACAAACAAGTCTCTCTGTTCGGTGCATTTTTTTAGACAAGCAGTGCAGCTTGAAATTCACTGTCTGACATGTAAATACCCACATTCACAGACACACCCACCCGTACACACGTACAGAAAAGGCACTGTGCACATGGACGGTTTGGTACTTTTCCACATCCACACACACCAGAGTGCACCTGTTGTTGCTGTAGAAACTCACGCACACACACATGTGCAGAGCTTATCAAAGAAAAACAAGAGTTTACAGTCTGATATGTTACAGGATACAGTGTGTGACCCTGAGTTTACATTTGCATGTGGGGTGCAATGAAGTACAAAGAGTAGAAACAGCAGTCAGCAGAGAAGATAACCCCAAACATTCACTCTAAATTTATGCCGGGATCCTATTCCCTCTCACTGAATTAATGCTGTAATCTCTCTCTCTTTGTTGCATGTGTACTTGTGCTCAGGGTGGGTGTGTGCATGAGCGGTTGTGTGTGTGTGTGTGTTGGGCGTTGGGGGTGGAGGATTATATTTCTCCGCAGCCACTGTTTTAGTACTCTTTTTGGAATGAAAGAATTTACCAACGACGTCCGAAGTCTGAGAAATTGCACCTTTTGCCATTTCAGTCTTTGCTCTATTCAAAGTCACACCAATTGTCCCCATCAGTTCTGCTGTCTTTGCATTTCTCCTCCACAAAGAAATAGCAAGTATTCTTTAATGGAAGATTACCTTCAAATGTAAGCTTAAAAGATTATGCACTTTCATATATGTCTTTGAGGTCCATTATTCGATGTAATTTTTTAAACATTCAGTCCTCTCCCTCACTTTCTCCTCTCTGCCTTTCTCGTGGTTGTTCTCTCATTTATCTATGTATCTTTAATTCACCACTTTATCTTATCAAATAATACTCACCTGCTCATACTGTGCACCAAAACTTTCTTTGTTTTTGCCAGACACCGATGTCAGTTCCGTGACTTAAGGTACTGCATCTTTGATCCTGCGGCCCACTCTGCATGCAGTACCTCCGTGTTCGCTGACAGACCGTATTTATAATTTATTCCATTCTAAAATGAAAAATCAAATGTATGCCGGATAATATTCATTTTTCCCATCGCCATCCTGCCACCTGACTCCTCGCTTTATGAATTATTTTGACAATTGGTAATGATGTCCTGTGTTGGTAGGCCATTACAGAAGAGGAACTTAATTCGCCCATTGTTAATTAATTGCTTCATTCTTAGCGGGAGTAATAAAAATGCTATTAAGTAAAATACCTCTATCATTAACCTAACTTTGTTAATATGGGTATCAGTGGGCCTCAATAAACAAAAGCTGTAGCGCCTGCCGCCACACGGGTAATTAAAAATGCACTGTCATTAATTATATTGGATGGAAGATTGTCCAATGAGTTGGAGTCTTGTTGACTATTCCCTCGGTGAGTTTGTATCAAGCCTGGACGTCCTGCTGTTTATCTGCAGTGTAGGAGTCAATACATATAAACCAAGCATATCCTGTAGTTGCACAAAACGAAGTACTTTTGATGGGTTTTTTAACTTCAGAAGCGCATTTGCTTTCATAATTATGCAACCCACAGTAGGAGAGATCTTTAATGTGCTGCTGTATCAGTCGATGCTTTACTGGTGTGTCATAATGTCACATAGCACACCACTCATCTCAAATTAGATGAAAGACAGGGATTATGCAAACTGCTATAAAGTGTGTTTGGTCAAGGAACCATAAAGCAATTGTCAGGGTAAACATCTGCTATCTCTGTCTGCTATCTCAGCTTGTAATAAACATGTGTTGCACCACAGATAAAACCTGGGGACTCCAACACTGTTTGGAATTTAGTAGACGTTTTTGTTGTAGTTCGGGTGCTTTTCCTTAGAGCCTTGACACATACACAGTACCTTAGGCAAGAGGTAAACACAGCTGTAGTTGTATTACTTTACTGATTCTCAGTGAGAAAACAATAATCAGCACATAATGCTTCTTGGTAGCTGCAATCAAAGGATAAGTAAGGCCGACTTCTCATTCCAAAGCCTTATTGCACTAAAAGCAATGACTTCCTTTAACTCCCTGCAAACATACCAGAAAAAGTCAACTGAATTGCCGAAATAACTTTTGTGTTGCAGCAGTAAATTGAGAGGTGGATGAACAATATTGTCAGTGAGGCTTTTAGCTTTGAAGATATTCTCATTTGTTTGCTCATGAGACAGCTATGACAGCAATCACTCGCACCAGGAACGGGGCCTTGAGATTAACATTGCCAGCTTTATGTATCTCCGAGCTAGTTGTCTGCCTCCCCTTCACTATCTCCCTTTTTCCTACTTTTTCCTTTTCCTCTCCGTCTGCATCTTGTCACATTTCTCAAAAACGGTGGCACAGGCGTGAAATTGATGTGATGAAAAACAACTGGGGTATCTCTATGAGCCATTTGCTTTGCCGTTATGGCCACCCTCTGTCCCCGCAGCGTGGCTCTGGGCTTTCTGTTGCGATTGGGGGCATACTGCAAATTAGCCAGCAGCTATCTGAGGTTACCAGCCAAGTGCATCACTGATCTCACTCCCTGCCAAGCTCACCCCTCCTGAAACCAGCTCCACACCCAGTTTTAGCCCACACTCTGTTTCAGTGATGCAGTGCTTTCTTTAGTTTGTTTGCAATGTTTGAAATTCTCCCAGAGACATGTGTGATTCATTATAATCCTTTTCTGTGGTGCACCTTTAACATTCCTGATTCAATTGAATTTATAGAGAGGAGGCGGTGCAAGCTCACCTAATGTTGCTTCTTAAGTTAATGTAGTTCAAAATTGTGTTGACACTGACAAATAGCAGCAGATAGGTAACTATGAAATAATAATAAATAGGTATACGTCTATGCTACGTTTCATTAGAGCTTAGGTCTTTTTTTAGTACCAACTTCCCGAACAAGCAAGGAAATCGAATGTGCAAGGGCAAATAAGAAAGCTCTCCCCTCAGTTATGTTCATCCTAACATCTCCCACATCGGCCATTAAATCGGGCCCTGACCTATCCCGGAGCTTCACGTTTACAAGGAGAGATAACGGCAGTTCAGACCTATTGTTGCAGCCCTCATGACCCTAAACATGAAAGGGCATCTTGGCCATCTCCCATTGTGTGCCGCTACAGTATATATTGAGCTGCATGAACCCATCCTTTTGTGTGAAGTGAAAAGAGAGGAGCCTCCTAATTAAGGAAGCGAGAATGTGCTGTAAGTGACTTCCTACGTGCATAAATGAAAACTCACAGAAAGTAACTGTGTCATCCTGGATATGGATAAATGAATAAGTTGCTGAATGCAAGCGGCAGTAAGTGGGTTAGCATGTAAATAAATGAATAAGTTAGCAAATTAGTGTTTAAGTGTGTTAGCATGCAAATAAATGAATAAGCGAGTGAATTACAATGCGAGGGAGTTTGCAGGGCGAATAAAGACGTTAGGGAAGTGAGAGTGTCAGCAGTGCAAAGGAAGTTATCTCTATAAAAAAAAAAAGTCTTTGAGGACACAGTTGTTAAAGCCCTGCTTGTTTGCTGTGCAGCACAACGAGTACATCTGGCTCGCGCTTGTCATATTTCTTCATGTACAGATGACATGCCAATTACTCCTTAATTACACGCGTCATCTGGACCAAAGTGCCCAATGCCAGCGCTGATTAATCCAGTTTATTGTGGCGGTGATGACAGTCCCAGTGGACACCGAGCACCACAAAACACACAACAAGGGATTATGAAAGGGAGTTGGGGAAGGCTGCAGGGACAGGACAGCCAGGGCAAGGGTCGACTGATTGAATGACTGCCTGACAGTTAATCCTGCTCTTGATTTCTATCACTGATATGATAAATAATAGGTAGATAGGAATCCTGTTATGTCCAGAAAGTGGAAATGGCTTGAGGCGTAACAACATATGGCTGGAAAACAAATAAAGCTTTACTTACCAAAAACACTGATGTTGCCTACTCACAAGGAAAAGCCAACAGTGTTGCTCAGCACAATCTGCAATATGCTAAGACACACTTTCATGTTGAGGGATGGCTTCCAAGTCATTTTAGTATCATGTCCAGTTAAAAGCACAATTTTACACACTTCAAAACCAATTACATCCTGTCATCTCCACATGTGCATCTCATTATTTATTCCAATTTAATGTTGCTAACAAGGGACAGGGTGCATTTGCAACACAATTTTATTACCACAACAAGATAGTCATGAGGGTGCAGTAGGGTCATGTTAGCAGTGGAAGAATCTGTGTGTGTGTGTGTGTGCGTGAAAATCTAGACCGACCTGTAAATGAATACGTTGCACATGTGAGCAAGATAGCTGTCGTAAGCGGAAAGTTCTAAGACCGTGACCGAAATATGCGGGGGAGGGGAAGGTGGTAACCATTAGATTAACACTGAGATAGTGAATGTGGTAGGGCCGGCACAGGGAGGCCAGCGGGGACTGGGGTCAGCCCCAGCATAGGGGACAGCGAGGTGGTTTATCTACAGATGAGTGATGGAGCAGCTTCGGAGCATGGGCGAGCTGGTTGCTGCCCCCCCATCGGTCTGACCCTTTGTTAAAGTCCACACTTCCTGTTGCCAGTCCTTGTACTTCCATCTTCCTTATCCTGTCTGCCTCCAAATTATCCCACTCGCTTTTGTAACTCCCAGTCACACCTTTACCATTAGCTCCATCTCCATCCATCTGCTCCTTTTGTCTCTTTGCTCTTTTTCACTAGGATCCCTTGGTAAAAATGGGTATTGACTGTGCCTTCTCTTTCCTCTCATCCCGGCTTTGCTTTCCTTTTCTTTTTCCTTTTCTTTTTGTTACCCCCATCACTGTGTACTCCAGCAGCACTGTACATGCTCCTTTTAGGAGGTGATATGAAGAGTAGTAGAAATGCACCCTGTAAGGGGAAAAAAGGTGATGATACAATCAGTTTTATTGTGCCGTAAGGATTTTTTTCAGGCTTGTAGTTATACACCCCGTATGCAGGCTGTATGAAAGAATTGCAATTCGCATGCATTTTTTTCCCTCTCATTCCGCTTTTCCTTCTCTTTTCATTGCTCAAAATAATTAGACTGCAGTCTGGACTCAAGGGTGTAATGTTTCTGCTCACTTTTCCATGATACAAGAGTAAAAAATAAAAATAAAATAACTGGTTGTGGTGCTCCAGAAATTTCTACCTGTATGTCACCTACCCCCTCCCCACCTTCACCCCTCCTCCCTCCCCTGATGCTGTTTTAACTTGGAGTTCCACGAGGCACAATGCACTTCAGCTGACCTAATTCTTCCCTGGCGCTCTTCCAGTGCTAAGAGTACATAAGGACTGCGCTGTCAAGGTATTCAGTCTTCCCTCTCTATTATTTTAGAAATCAAGTAACATCTGTTGTGCTTTGGGCCCTCTTCGTGACTCACAGGAGGTTTTTGCAGTTTGCAGAAAGATGTACCAAAATTAGCCCGTAGCCAGTGATGAGATCTCATTAATGTACTTTTCACATTCTAGAGTTCATTTTAACTCCAGCTGCTGTTCAGCTTTTTAGTCAAAACATGAAATTTGTTTTAGATATTTAAGCATGCAGTTTGCAGTCCGAACATGATCTAGTCATCATCAGCAAATAAGTAATTCATTTAATTTCTGGATGTTACACTTTTAAAGGTTTATATTAAACTTCAAAAGTGCCTTACTGATAATTCAGCATGAGAACAAGCACTATTTCCATGTGCCCTTTCAGGGGGAAAAAATTTGACTGTACCCCCTCCACACAATCACATCTCATTTCCTCCTCGGAATTTTACAGCAATTTCAAAGTTTGGGTTTGTAGCATTTTAAGTTTTGTGTGTTTTTGTGTGCTATACACAAGCAAAACACAAACTGCCTTGCAAGTCCCTGCTCAGAGCGCTAGTTTAGCACAGTTCTCCACCAAGACGCATTACACCCCAGGCCTGTGCTCCCTGCTCCTCGTCTTTTGTGCCACCACTTTCCACATGCATCTTGCATGACTCGCTGCTGATTTTAAACAAGCCCAGTAACAGCCCCACAACCCACGGCTCCGACGGGAGACTCCGACTCGTATCACCATGTGACCATGCTATTATTCATCTGTGGCGCGGCCGCCGCTTTTCCCCCGGCTCCTTCAAAACAGACCTGGAGTTAGGAAGGGGGAGGGTGTTGCGCCCCAGGCTCCTTTTTGTGTTTACCTGCCCCTGCATGGGACTGATGCTATTTTCAGTTCCGAGGCTCAGCCATGGCTAACTGGCCCTAGCCTCTTCATGCCATTTGCCTTAATAATGTGGGCTGGACTCTGCGGGGAGAGTGGCCGGCGTCCCGAAAGCAACGAAATGACACAGTGGAGTTCATTGATGGCGAGGATTACACGCCTGCACGCTGGGCAGCAAAGCGATGGGTTCTCTGAAGGGCACTACAAAGAGAGACAATGTAAAATCATCACGGGGGAGAATGCACTAGCTTACTGTATGTCAAAGGGCGAGTGGTGGCATAATTTGTGGCGTCACACTGTTTATCTTGTAGCCTATAATGCATGAGTTAGGAGCCTATGGAGGCCAAGTAAATGTATGGACCTTCTGAGATATCTTTCTGTGGCACTGAAAAGTAAAAGATAGACCCTATAATTTATAACATGCTTAGTATTTCAAACATGTGAACCAGTCATATTATTTTATTAAAAGGTACTTTTTAAGCTGTCCTGTGTGATCCTTTGACACCACATATTTGCACTGTATCCACATTTCCTGTCTGCAGTTTTGGATGGCATTGCACCCTATGTTATCATAGAGCATTGGACTACTGTGAAATGTGACCGCTTCCTCCACTCTCCCCTAATAAGGAGAAAACAATATGACTTGTCAAGGGGAAAAAAATCACCCGAGTGCCAAAGATCTGAAAGCACATCAAATGACAAGCGGGAGAACAAAGCATAAGCTGTCTTTTTAACAGTCTTGGACAATAAATGAATAGATGTAACACTCTGTTATACCTCTGCCCTCAATTAATTCTTATGAATCCAGCCACCATGTATTAAAATGGCCAGATGCTAGGATAGATTCTGTTGGGAGCAATGACATGCAACAAAGTGATATGAATCACCCCCCCCCCACACACACACACACATACACACACACACACACACACTTTGCAGTAGCATACTCTCAGAGGGCCGGTGACACAATTTATGGAAAAAGGAAAACAAGACACAGCCACTAGAGTATAGATGGACTGTCAAAACGACACTGTCGAGAAAAAAAAACCACACTGTCAGACTGTATTGGAATGAAGAGTATGTTGCCATAATTTACAGGATCAGGACACATTCAGCTCTAAAATAGAAATGTTGATATTAGATTCAATCTGAGACCAGGAATGCAAATAGAAGAATGTACTATGAGTCAGGCCACGTTGAATATTCAAATAAAGATAATTATCTGTGGATTAGCCCCATTTTGGCTTTGAAAGCTGACTCTTGGGAGAAAGCCTTTAATCATTAAGACCCTTGGCTTTGTGAGAAATGCCAGCAGCTCAAACCCATTTGAAGTAAGTCTGATTGTAGCGTGCCTGCACGTGGAACTGGACATCTACAATAAGCATACAGCAAAGTTGTTACATTGCATTATTTTTTTATTTGTTAGCCATTTAGCAATTAATAAACAGGCTTTGTTGGCAAGGTTATGCTCTGCAATTCGCAAATATTCAAAGTCTTAAAGAGGTTTCAAGAGATCAGGTCCATCACATGACAAGATGCTATGCATCAAATGGGTGTGAACAACTTTTCACACTTCAGCCTATAGATTCAGTCCCCTTGAGAAAATCTATCTATAAGAGCGGATAAATGCAGGAATAGTGTAAAAGCAAGACCAAGGTCATTCTTGGGAGCCGAATGATCCAACGCTTAGTGATTTCTTAGTGATGCTGGCGGCGCGGTGGCCCAAATATCTCCTATGATGCGGTGCTTAACATTACCTATTTCTCATTCTGCACGCATCTGTGATGATTTCCCCATACTTAACTATCCACTGGCATCCCTCTGCAAGTGAAACAAAAGCTGTGGCATTTCAAAGATTACCTGTACTTCAGTGGTTGTATAGGACCCCCCCCCCCCCCCCCCCCCTTTTTTTTTCCTTCTGATATGATTCCTATATCTACAAATCTCTACCACTGCACACATAAATACACAGCCTCTAGCAAGAATGTGTTTGCAGGGGAAAAAAAAGAATCAAAGGCCATTCAAAAAAGGGAATCATAACATTATATCTATATTTAGCTTCCGTTGTCTTAATTGGCATGAAGAGTACAATCAGATAAGCCTTTTGACTGTGACTCGCATGCTGCTTCAGGAGAGGGAGAAATATCGTTTACCAGCATATATCTGCTGCCAAGATTTTTTTCTTTCCTTTTTTCCTTTCTTTTTTTGGCAAGTCTGTGTTCACTATGGTGCCATTACTCAAGTTGTGAAGAATCTATCGGACCAGTAGCAACTGTAAACACCACGTAGAAACTGAGAGGTTATTTTAACTACGCTTTTTCATCACCGAAGGACTTAAATCCCTGTTTGAGGGCTTTATATTGGCTGCAGTTGCAAAGCCAGCTACCACCGAGCCCCGTGTCACTCCCGTGTTCCCCCTATATTATGTCTCCGTGGTACTGGTCCATCTGGGCTCTGTGAGGTCACTGCACACACCACCTGCTCATATCTGGTTTCGCCGTTGCTTCTGGGCACGCGTGGAGAGGCAGATGTATAGATTTACTGGTACAAATGCCCTCAGATACCCATAAGCATAACACACACACACGCATAATGTCTTACTGCACTCACAGGGCGTACACTGGCATGCTCACGCACAATCTGTACAATTTACATTTCCAGCCCCACAACCATTTTACAGGTTTCAGTGCAATTTTGTGTTTAATGAGACTTACTGTATGTGGTTCACTAATTTAGGGAGACAATTGCTCCTTGCATGCTCAGGTGGATTTAATAGGCTAACACCACTAAAAATTGGATTGGGCTTAGCAAGTTCCATGGAGGTAGTTTCTTATTACATAAATGTTTTGTCAAGTTAACTCGCTGCTTTTCTGACAACAATGCCTAAACAGAAAAGTAACAACTGATATCCATTTTAAGAGTGCTATTTGGTAAAGATGTTAGGCTACAGTATGAAATTTTTTTATGAACTTGCTCAGAAAATCCCTATGAGACAATAACTCGTGATAATTAACATATGGAATTATGTCTCTGTTAAATGTGTTATTAGAGGAGGACAATAACATTTCAGATTGAAAGAGAATTCCTCCTGCAGTCAGCCTGTCAGTCCAACAGACACCCCATTATGTTTGAAATGTCCACAAAGCTTTTGTTTTTATTTCAGTGGTAGTGTTGCCTATACACATCCTGTTGACACTGTATACACGGTTGATACTGCCACCTGTCCTTCTTATTGCCTCTGAATAGACAATTAAATACTTTCCAAAAGACTGAATTCCCCTCTTTGATAGACGGCATTTGATGCTAAGTCTTGTCTGGGGTTAATTCAAGAATGGAGCAAACAATGGAAACTAATTATCTTGTAAAAGAACAATAGTTCAGTTAAACATAAATTGCTATCATTAGTGCTGAGAAAAACCTGCAATTACACATATGTAACCCCCCCCCTTATTTTCATTAAAAGAGATGGTTTACTTTTCATATTCCTGAGAATTTCCACTTTTTTCTGGACAGACATCGCGTTACTATTTAATACTGTTCTACATTTTGGATCTGTTTGTGCTGAAGGGATCACTAGGATTTAAAGACGGGGGGTATGTACATATATATATACATATATATATATGTATATATATATGTATATATGTGTGTGTGTATACATATGTGTATATACTATGTGTATATATGTATATATGTGTGTCTATATATATATACTGTATATATGTATAAATGTACAGTGTATATTCATATATATATATGAATATATGTATATATGCAGTTATGTCTGTAGGTATATATATACTGTATACATACAGTATATGTATTTGGATATATACAGTATATTTATATAT
>NC_045751.1:1210162-1227915 GCF_008692095.1 Etheostoma spectabile
ATATATGTGTGTGTGTGTGTGTATACAAGTGTGTATGTATGTATGCTCATGTACCTAGCCTACAACATCAACATAATGTATAACAGCAAATGAATGCAGAAAGTTAGTTGGTCAGAATATAGCATATATAATAACTAGCATGGACTAATGTTGGTTAGGCTGTGCCTTAGTGCCTAACCTGCCAACAGATGCCTGTTAGAAGAAAACAAAACATCCCAGACTGTTTATCCCTGTAGACCAGTGGTTCTCAATCCTTTAGACATCAAGGACCCCAAACTGACAGAAACTAGACGATGGACCCCCATTTGATTAGATTTTGTCCAATGGTCCCCATCTAATAGGATTTATGCTTTTAGATGTTTTATTACAGGAAGTCTATGAATGAATCCATGAAAAAATCTGTTGATTATGGATGGAATTATTGTGAAAATACTCACTTTTTGCTGGGGACCCCCCTGGAACCCCTCAGGGGCCCCTGAGAAGAGAGAACTGTGATGTTAGTTAGTTTTTGGATTTCCTTCATTCACTCTAGCTAGACTATTGTTCAGCCAACTAAAATCTTCCTTTATCTTTCCCTCAAGTAAACGTAGCTAAAGTTAAGCAAATGAAAGTAATTAAGAACAACTGACTATTTCACTCTGGATCACTCAGTGTGTGTGCAGTGCAAGTTCAGACCAAAGATTTGAGACGTGATGAATCCTGCAGCTACTTACAACGCACTGTTCTGAAAGCCGCCAGTTTCCTCCAATAAGACAAGACGGGACGGTGTATCATCTCCATAGCCATTGGCTCTTTGTACTTCTGTCTAACTTTTGACTTTCTGGCTTTTTTTGTAGCTGGATATATTATTTGTTAGCCTAGAAATCTAGACGCACCCTAGAGGCAGATGTAATTTGCAGCCAGGGTCGGTCTAACAACTCTCCGTTGGCTTGCGAAAAACTTGGAAAAACCAAATTCTGCTCAGGCCAATCACATCGTGTATAGAGTCTGTGGGCGGGCTTAACATAATGACGGCAGAGTTGCCATGGTTCTGCGTAAATTCCCTGCTACTTGAAAACAAAGAAGATGGCTGCTGTCTTTGCGTGCAGAGGGAACTTGAAAGACAACCGTTTATCCCGCCCCTCGGATTGAGCCCTGCCAATGGGGAGTTCCCAGACCCAACATCTGGATGTGGGTCTGGCTTGTCAAGCTAATTATTTCAATCTTCCTAAATATGACTTTGGATAACGTTGGCGATAGTGAGACGCTTGCTACAGTTGCATTACCAGTGAGAAATTGGCAAAAACGTTTTATTTCTCTGGTTTACTGCTTTGTTTTAATGCCCAGGCGCTCTCTCTCTTCAGGCACTCTCTACCTCGCTCGTCCACATACTGTTCTGGACACCTTCTTTTCCAGAAGTTTGTAAAATATAAATAATACAGACAGACTGCAGTGCATAATGACACAAACAGATGCATGGTCAAGGAAGATTAATTAAAAGTTGTGAGTGCACTGTAAAAAAGTATATACATATATGTTTTATTTTTCTTATTATTATTGGGGGGGGGGGGGGGGGGGGCTTAGGAAGATATAGGTTAGCTTCAGCCCAGCCTAAAAGAGGCCCAACGACGCCCCTGCGTGATGTGTTTTAAGGATGGACATTTTTTGCAGTGCACGGAGAGGATTTTACTATGTGCGCAGCCAGACCCCGCCTGCTTACTGCGCGTCACTGGCGAGTAGTGTGGACTCTGAGTCACTCCCCTGCCTACTTTTAATAGCTTTGTCATGTGATGGAAAGCAGTTGTAAGACAGGTGCCCTCGGTTCATTCTCGGTGAGGGGCAGCAGTTGCCTGTGTGAGAGCGAGTGGGAAGCGTGTGTGGATTTCTTTTTTACTTGATTTCTTTCTTTTTTCTTTTTCTTTTTTCGGACCGTCATTCAGTGGCTGGATGGCGTGGGACAGGTGTAACCAGGACTCGGTGTGGAGAGAATTAGAGGTGAGCGCATCTAAAAACCCGACTTTTTTCATCTCTCTATCCTTCTGGACTTTCTTTTTTCTCTGGAACGTTGGACAACACTGACTATCCGAGGCAGTGGTTTCCACATAAGTCTTCGCTCTCTTCTCCTGTGCTGCTGGGGCTGGCGGTGGCATGCCGGTGTAGTGCGCGTCTGGACACAGTTGAGGATGCGGGGGATTTAACTACAACACGGGAATATATGACAAGTGGAGGGAATGTGCGGAATCTCCCTTTTCTCCTCAGTTAAAGGTGTAGTTGTTGTAAGGCGTGCACGGGCTCGGGACCATTGCTTTCCTTGTAGGATTTCTGCTCAGTCGGAGCGAGTGCTTGCAAGCTTGCGGATATCCTTCCAACCGCGGACTGTATGCGCTCCGGTGCCGAGAAGGGTTTCATGCCAAAATGACTGAAATGTCTCAAAGTCAGGTATTTCGCTGACGCTTAAATTCCACTGGCGATAACAATCCCTTTGATGTGCTGTGTCAGGATAGGGCATGTTATTTTCAGAGGCAGGAGCAAAGGTTGTCCACACAGAGAGCTGTCTGGCATTGCGCAGGAGCATCATAATAATAACGGTACCGTTAGGGCACGTCTGTATGCCAGCATCCCGGCCGGTGGAGGGTTGCACTGGCTGGAGAGCAACATCGCATCCAGCCAGACCTGATCATGTTGTGTTTGTTTGTGCGAATTTCAGTGTACCTTTCTGTATCCATGTAATTAGCTCCCATTGGCTCCCGTCGTCTTATGTTACCTATCCGCCGTGCATACAGATACCAAGGCACATCAAAAGGATACTTATTCGTCCCTTGTTTTTCCAATTGACCGAGTCCGTTCAGCTTACTGGTTATACTTAGGCACTTGTCTGCATGCAGGAGTCACCATCAGTGATGCTCCAGAAAGGTTTTCTCTCGAACTACTCGATGTGACTGCAGCCTGGCTGCATATTTGTGCGTATCTAAAGCTGCGTGGTGTGAGAATATGAGAGAGGAAACTGCCTTTATTCAATAAAAGTAATGCTCTTTTATTCCTGACCGATATAGGCACTGCTCTTCTTTCAGATGCGCAACTTTGCACTTTAATCACCGGGCATACTCTGTCACTTTAGCCAGTTAAGCTTCAGCAGAGTCTTCTTTACCGTTTAGATATCTGCCAGTGTCAATCCAACAAATGTACCTGCGCGTTTTGCTCCTTGTTTCGACTCATTTTATGAAATGTGTGCATGTAATGTCGGCGATGAAACATTGCTCTTTCAATGAGCGAGCTGTCATACAGGACGTCAGTACTTCCCTTAATAATCTTCCCCTAGCAGGTGCATTTTTTTTATGTGCGATGCGTGCGTAAATCACCGGAGCACGGTGGTGCGCCCTGATTGTCTGTCTGGCGGCGCAATTTCATTAGTCCACCAAGAAGTTCATCAGATAATTGGTCATAGGACGTCCAGCCTCTGAATAGCCTCACATTTTTCCTAACGTGTTTTCATTCCGTGTCTTGTCAGACTGGATCAGCAAAAGAGGAAGCCTAAGACGCAGTGAATCTGTCCCCTTCGCTGTTGCGTTTGAAACATAACGGATTTGTCTCCTCCTAGTCTAAGTCATCGTGCATTCGTGTTGGGGCGAATCCGACTACAGATGAACTGTGACACCGGTGTCTGGGCGTTTTTTCCTACTTGGCACAGCATCCGTCTCCCAGCTTTGCCCTGAGCCGAACCCGACTCTCTATCCGTCCCCATGCAGTCTGCGGGCCAACCTCCCGGCTTCGCCCGAGGAGATATATCTTATATCTGTCGTAAGGCTATCCTGTAGCGTTCTGACGTGCTGTCAACAGAAATACTTGCGTGTACCCGTTAGACAGTAGGCTTGGATTTGAATGTGCACAGTCGCAGATAGTAAATACGCCTTGGCTCTGCTTTGTTTTAACACGACAGATCTCTGAGTTTGCTGTTCTTTCAGCTGTTGGTTTCCTGTCTGGGGAGGGGGGTTAATACTATCCATAATCATGAGTCTAATTTTTTGGGGGACAAAATCAATTAATACTGTGCAAGATTAACAATTGGGTATGACAATCTGTAATTTAAAATGATCTCACAAAGTGTGCTAAGTCTCAAACTTGTTGCCTGTTCTTTCCCCTCCCAAAAACACAATTTTCACATCACCAAAGCCCTGTTGATTTCCAGTCCAGAGCCCCTCTCTTGCACAGAGCTGATGATTAGTGTGGGAGGAAGCAGGAGCAGCTGCTACATACAGTACACATTGGCTAGATTACATAAAAGTGGCTGGTGAATAACAAAATGTCAACAGGAAGCATTTAGTAGCACGGAGGCCAGCACCAATGGCAGGGGGGAGTGATGGTGTTCGGCTGGTTGGTGGTGGTGCATTGGATATGACACATGCCTTTGGTGTGGGAGACCTGGGTTTGAGTCCTACTGCGAGCATGACGCTCAACCCCTTTTTTCTCCAGAGGTGTGTGACCTCTGAGGTATATATATACACACCTAGCGTCAGCTAAAACTACATGTAATGTAATAATCTAATCGATAGAAGCAGAGCGGAAACATGTTGCGTGGCGAGCTGACCTGCAGAACTGTTTTAATTACAAACAATAGACTAACAGTAAGAGAAGTCATAAAGTGAAAGCAGCAAACACATTCCAAATGATCAAATGAGGGACTAAAGAACTTAATTTGTCATTTGGATGAGATGCTTATGCTTGTTATATTATACCTGTGCATGGATTTCTTCTGTTCTTTCTGAACAGCAGGTTTTGAGAAGACTTCTGAATCTTATCCAGATTTGGATTTGGAGTCCCCCATTGTCTTCAAATTTTGGCACCACTAATTCACTGATTTGCATATAAAAAGGGTGTGAATTTTGGTGTCTGACTATCCTTGTTGTGTTGTTTTTGTCCAGTGTGCTGCCTTGGTTGGTGAAGACCAGCCCTTCTGCCCAGACCTTCCTGAACTAGACCTCTCAGAGCTGGATGTCAGTGACTTAGATGCAGACAGCTTCCTGGGTGGCCTCAAATGGTACAATGACCAATCAGAGATTATTTCCACCCAGTATGGCAACGATACATCCAATCTCTTTGAGGTAAGTAAAGCTTACAGTATATATTTCACATCACGTCATCTTTATGTTTTTATATTTATTTCCTTCATCAGTATGTATGCCATAGCAAGTTGCTTTTTCTAAGCTATGGAACATCCTTGCATTCACAGTGATTTCATCATATGCTCTCCCAGGGGTCAGGAGTGAGCAGGAATAATAACATGCCCTAGCAAACACAACGCTCTCCTGTTACCAGTTTACAAACATGCTTTTACATTACTCCGAAGTACAAAAAAGGAGATATTGTGAAGAAAGATAAGCCCGGGAGGACCTTTGTCCCCTTGTTTGCATCCTGGCCACGATTGTAGGCTCCCTTATCAAAACTTAAAGCATTTATTTCAGCTCAGAGACAGTACAGCGGCACACATCTGAAACAACGCTCCAGTAGTAAACTCTGGACACCGTGGCTGTATTGCAAAACGCTCAAAGGTTAGAGTGTTAAACTTTAATCTTTGCTTCCCTCACTCGCTCTCCCTTTTTCTTTCTCTCTGTCTCCTCCTATCCCTCTCTTTCCATTTGACTCTCGGGTTCTCTCTCGTTGTCCTCACCCTGTGACAAACAGGTCCACAGAGGGTGATGATCTGGCCAGGGCCATAAAGCCATCAGTCTTGGGACTGAGTTCTAGTCCCTAGTTCATTATAAGCCTTTATCAGTGCCAGAGATAGACAAGAAAGACTGAGATTGGATGCTTTAGCCTTGCCCCGGGAGGAAAAGCCCTGTCTGAGAAGGCAGTGCGTGTGTCTATGGCCCTGTCATGTAGTCACGTTTTCAGGGTGTCTGTTTTGTGTGTTAGTGTGTGTGCGTGCTTCTTCAGTGGTCTTGCAGACAACAGTGGATAGCAGACTAAATTCTTTCCACATCTGACCTCCTCTCTATCACCACCACCTTTTAATTTTTAGAGTCTCTTTAAAAAACCATACATCTAGCTCTGTGGACCACCCCAAACACATACATGGGAAGGGATGCCTCAAGTACTAGCTGGAGTCACCATGGCTCCTCTCTTGTCTGAGAGTGATATGGCTTACAGCCACTGAATGGCTCTGGGGATGGATAAAAATACCAAAGTGTGTGTGTGTGTGTGTGTGTGTGTGTGTGTGTGTGTGCGTATGTGTGTGTTTTCACACACTGATCAAGCCAGCAGCTATTGTATTATGCTGAGGATATGTGAAAGGCTTCTAATCAAGCAGTGAAAACTGGGGTTTCAAAGCAAGTAATGCATTTCCCTGACCAGGGATTTTTTTTCATCTTCGGAAAGTTTCAAGTCACCATACAAAGTGCTCAGTTCATCATACTGCAGGACCCAGCTAATCCTACTTAATCTGACAGGGGAAAGTTTACCGCTCAGCAAGGATCAAAAAGCCGGGGCTTCAGCTGTACTTCCTGCGCCCCCCTGATTGGCCTCTACATAAGGCAGAAAGCATTCAATCAAAAGTTTAAGGTTAGAGAACATGTTAATAACAAGCTAGATTTTAAGACTGCGAGTATATTCTTTTTCTTGCATTTTCCCTTCCTCTTGTGCATATAAATCCACTTAAGAAATCAGCTTTTGTTTGTTTTAACAAAAAGCAGGTAGCAGATGATTAAGGCCCCCCCCCCCCCCCCCCCCCCCCCCCCCCCCCCGAGTTACATGTGTAACAGCTGGGTGCAGCTGTCACGCTGAGGCCCCCTCTTTTAAAAGTCCCCTTCAAACAACATGATTCTTGGAAGTTTGAACCGGGTTTCATTAGTTCAAGTATGCCAATGATTTGCAGCTCAAAAAGATAGACAAACACCTCCTGTTTTTCTTGGACTGGGGCTTTTATTTTTGGTTGCAGTTCCATGTGACTGGCGGTAGCAAATGAGTAAGACTATGTAATGACGTGGTTGTACAGTGCGGTTGGAACCGGAAACGTAGTTGTCACATCAGACAATCAATTTGGCTATTTGGCAATCAAGGGGAACACTTGAGTTGTTTACAGCCTGTATACACATTGTAAGCGTATGTGTGGATGCAAATAAGCCCATGTTTCTATCTGTGTATGTGTGCGCCCTGTTCCGTAAGCACCATACGGTCTGAGATCACAAGCTGTCCCCTGGCTGGCTTTTTGCTCCATTCCCTGCCACTGTCCCAACTGTCCCTGACACAAAATGTAGAGAATGATACACCTCCCCCCACCTCTTGTAACACACACACACACACACACACACACACACACACACACACACACACACACACACACACACACACACACACACACACAAACACACACAACCAGCTATCGCTCCTGGCACAGTGTGTTTGACGCCTCTTCAAAACGGGCCGACTGTGAAAGTCCACAGTCTATTCTGGGCTGCAGTTGTTAAGGGGTGGTTACTCCAATAAGTTCCCAATGTACTGCCGAAGATAATAGCATAGAAGCATGTCGCAAAGTCTTTTGAACCGCCGGACTCCACTCAGATTTCATATCAAGCTTCAACCGTTTGATTGATGGAAATGTGTCTCGTGGGATTTTAGCTTGGTCGGATTCCGATGTGGACGCCCCGGTGGCGGTCACGCCGGGATGCGCCATGGCCCCATCACACTATGAACGTGTCTATGTGATTATGCAAGGATTTTGGCACTGAGTTTACCTTCTGCTATTTTATCGCTGCTGTACCTGACTTTTGTGAGATACACTGATGATAGATGGACAGGTGGGACAAAGGCACAGGAGCAGAGACAGAATAGTGAAACAAAGGGAGCCACAGAGATAGACAGAAAAGTCCAACAGATGACAAGACAGACACACAGACATGGGGACAGATGGGTAATGAAAGAGATGTAAATGTAGAGGCCAGGAAAAGCTCATGGATTGGAAGTAAAAGGTTGTGGGCTTTGCAGGTAGTAAAATAAGATGCCAAGGCTTAAAGCATTACTCAGATATTGTGGCACACGTGAGCGCACATATGCGGGCCATGTCGCTCATGCAGACTCTTTAGATTACTCCAACAGGCTTTAGTGTATGATTCGCATCAGACTTTGCAAGGCATTATGCTGCTTTGTCTTGCTTGTTTGAGCATTGTTTTGGACAGATGCTCCAACGCTTATTCTTAAGTAAAGGCAGATTAGATTGATTGGGTCATATTTAGCTGGCTTTGATGAAACATACGGGGATGACATGTTTTTTTCTTAAGCAGCCTTTCCCTCCCTGCAAACATGTGTAAGCATAGATTAGCTGACACACTTGTTGGCGATAGGCACTCCTGTGAGCTGAAACAGGAGTGCGCACAAAGTCATGGACCCTCTGAGAGGAATTGTCACACCCACACACACAAACACACACACAGCAGAGACCCTTATTGTCCCTGTTCCTACTCCCTGCTGAATGCTGGTTGGTTTTATTTTGCAAATTTATGCTGACATTTGAGAGTACACCACCCGCACCAGTTCACCGCTCCAGCAAAGGGGGTATGAATTATCATATTCCGCTGTAAAATATGATTTTCTCAAGTGAGTCTCATTAGAATACACCATAGTCTCCTCATCTCGACTTCCCTTCAGATTTTTACTGTGCTGATACATTGTTTGCACTGTCTGATGGAAGACATCCTCCATCACTGTCGAACTGAAGACAGACCACGCTTTCAGACCGGCTGCGATGCTGTTTCAAGATACCCAAATGAGAGGGAGCGCAGACAAGTAGACGCAGACGTATAGGAGAGAGATGCAGACTAAGGCTGTCCAAGCCTGTGTCATCTCGGAGCGTCTGTCAGATCCACTCCACAACAAGAGCTCTCAACCCACCGCCCTGCAACACTGTGGGCTCTGCTCCCTGCCATGTCACCCCCCACCCCCTGTTCTCTCCCTTCCTCCCTCGGTCTTTTTCTCACCCAAGGCAAAGGATTTGTTTCTGGCTGATGGGAAGTTGAAGCTGCAGTGGCTAAACAAATATAGTCTGGCCTCCAAGAATCGCTTGTTGGAAGGGAGCACGTTGAAAAAAATACACGGAGAGTGAGCAGGGTGGGTGGATATGGCCAAAAGAAACCTCCCCTCAGGGAATGTTTTGAAAAAGAGCAAGGGAACATCCTTTGGTCTCGTGGTGGCTGCTTGGCTGCATGTCTAGCCCCCCCCCCTCTCACACACACACACACACACACACTCAGCCCCAAGTTCCCAGTGGAGCCGCTGCTGATTGAGGCCTGGTTTGGTGTTCTTACCCCAGCTGATCCCCTGCCCCCGGGGTATACCCATCTCTCTCATCACTCCATCCACAAATGTGTACATGTGCATGTGTGTCTTTTGTGTAATAGAGACACCCTATACAAAGATCAGATTGTGGTATTTTCTGGCTAGACACAACACTATGATCGCTTTCTGTTTAGTGTGTTGGCACGTGTGCATTGGGTGGGAATAACTATTTTTAGTACCTGGGGTAATCTCCACTAAGAGCCTTTCAGGGTTGTTTCACTTAAACCTGGCCAAAACACTAAGCCAATAATCCACCACCCCCTCCCCACAATTCATACTCTCTCTCTCTCTCTCTCTCTCTCTCTCTCTCTCTCTCTCTCTCTCTCTCTCTCACACTCACACATACAGACACACACACACACACACACACACACACACAAACAGGGCCATATAAAAGCATACTCTGTTTTTTTTTTGTCAGACAGTGGCATGCATACTTCTCTCTTGCCTTTGAGTGGACCGACGCTACATGATAATGCCAAACTTCCTTGCAGTCTTTAATAGTGTGCACTTTGGAGTGGGAGGAATGTGTACACAGTGGATTCCTAAAATGCTTTTATACTTCTGCTCATGCAGTGAAAAGGGACAGAGGTCGCGCAAGATGGTGTTTGCATAGAGATGAAATTAATTGATAACAGAGTGACAGGGACACAAATGAAAAAGTAAAAGCGATAGCCATCAGTGAGAAAACAGTATAAATAACACACAAAAAGGAAACCTTGACAGAGAGAGAGAGAAGGAAGGGGATGGAGAGAGGCCTTCAATCAGTGAGTGCCGTGATTTATGGTGAAGCACTATCAGTCTTGGGCGATAGGCTGCTTCCCCTCTCCAGGAAAGGCCAATCGATCCTGTGTGTGTGTGTGTGTGTGTGTGTGTGTGTGTGTGTGTTCCGTGCCAGTAGCCTTGGCCAGCTCTTCTCCTCTGGTAGTTTGCCATATTCTGTCAATCTTTGTGTGTGTTTGTGTCACAGCTTCCCGATAACTTAGTTGATTCCTATCAATAACTGATAATTTAGAGGGAAACTATTTGTCTAACTATTTGTTAAAAAAGGCATAATTTAGGCAGTTATGGGATGAGCTGGCAGACAGTTAAGAGTGACTTAATCAGACTGAAAAGAAGTGTTTAACTGTCCTCTCTGGTAAATGGTGTGATACATTTGACCTTTGGGGCTTGGGTGTGGTCATAAGTGTGTTCTGTTGTACCTGTAGACTCATCTGACAGGGAGGTCATGGAGTACACCTGTACATGACTGCAGCAAGGTGAGAAGTTGAACAAAGAGTCAGCAAAAACAAGATCAGCTGGTGAAAAATGAGCTCAGATTAGCTTTGCGCAATAGCAGATACCACATCAGTGTAGCACAGTCCAGTTGAGAGTCAAGATGCTTTTCTTGAATTATTATAAGTACATTTGAGTCTTTTTTGTGTTACAATTATAACACATATTTGGCCATGTGCACTGCAATCTTGTACTGTACATGTGAAGGACTAGTTATCCCTGGTTGAGGGTCTATTTTTAAGAGCTTTGTCGTCCATGCAGAAAAGAACCTCCCCATTCTAACTAAGCTTTATGATGTGCACTGCATGCTTATAGCTCCAGCTTATTTCCCCCCTGAAGCATTTAAGTCTGCCCAGGCCTCAAATAGTTCAAGAGGCTCTCCTAGGCTCTGCTGATGCATGAGTGACTGGATGCTTGGATGACTCACTTGCTGCCCAATCAGTAGCTCCTGAGCTGAAAGCAGAAGCTTTTACAGACATTTGGTCACTGCAGATACAACACATTCCTTCCACTCGACTTTTTGTAAAACAATGTATTGTATTGGTATAGAATACAATTAGACATAGACATGGGGTGGGTGTCCAAAGAGACTGGAGTTTATACCCAGTCCTGAATCAGTATTAAGTACTTGCTGTACACATAAACAGAATTATATGGTTCAAGCACACCTATAGCAAGCATTTTTTTTTATATCAGGTGAATTAGGAAATGTGTATTGGGAAATTTTGAAGTGGTGTATCTGGGATAAATCTGCTGCATTTATCCACAATCCCAGAGCTGTTGACCTCAGTCAACAGCTCTAAAATTGTCTGCTTGTTAATCAGCTCTTTCCAGAAGACCATTTAGGCTATACTGTGGCCTGCCAAACCTCTTTTCATATGGCTGTATGGCTGTGTCGATAATAACTTGATGGGAAGGTATTTGAAGTGTTGGACGCTTGTCATGAAGTGGTCACTGGCCATTCATAATTCTGCATTTGGCAGACATTTCCCAGTCTCTAGTACTGTAGTGTTTGCAGGTGTGGTGACCATTCTCAGCCAAATGTAAGCTGTGAAAAGTGAGCTTATCCAAACCAAAGGCAACACGATTAGTATTCCACAGAGAAAAGATCCTCGATTAAGATGAAATACAGCTCAACATTCGACGTTGATGCTACAAAGAAAGACTCGGAGAGTTAGCGACTTGGGATTGTATTGACTTAAGTGCACTATTTCTTTGATGTTTTTATTTCTTTACTCGTAAAGATAGGTGCATCCCCACATCGTTACCACTCACACAACATGCAAAGTCCTCCGTGTTTGACCACTGCTACCACACGTGCAGCCCATACACAAGCAGCACTTGAAAGTGTGCATGAAGAAATACTGCTCAGATAACATGCTAACAAAGTCCAAAGGGATAAGAGGCATGTACGCTGCAGTGGAAGCCTCCTACCTGAATCCAGGTAGGGAAAAAAAGCACTTGCGCACATAGAAGTCAAGGTAAAAGATAATGCGTTTATTTAGTAATCAGCAAATCGCTTTTATGCAGTAGGTAAGTGGTGAAGCTTGCAAGGCCTCGATGAGATTGTTTGCTTTCTTGTGTTTCCTTCTCGCACCACGTATGGCATTGAGTGCAAATTGAATAGGGTGACCTTTGTGTGCCGCAGAATCAAATTGACTGTGTTTCCCCCCAAAATATTCTGTCATTTCTATTACCATAAATGTGTGATATTGCGTCCCCAGTCATATGCACGCAAACACATGCTCACAAAGATGTAGAATAGGACAATGACACAGAAACACACCTTTTTATTTGAATCGTCCTTAGACCACTATATCTTGTCCACTGTACCCTGGCTCTCCTTGCGCTGGCATTTTTCCGAGAAAGACGTTACTGTGACAAATGAAACGCCACAAACCCTCAATGGGCTTGGCAGGGCCTAAAAGGTCAGCAGCTGCATTTGAGTTTGTGTGTGTGTGTGTGTGTGTGTGTGTGTGTGTGTGTGTGTGTGTGTGTGTGTGTGTGTGTGTGTGTGTGTGTGTGAGAGCGTAAAGATGGTGTCAGCAGTGGATGATAACACTGAGTCCTCGGTGCAGAAAAACAAGAAGTTCTGGTCCATTCTGCTCCCTTCGCAAATCTATCTAAATCAATCTAAATTTGGTCAAAACCAAAGTGACCAGCCTTCTCTGTGCATGTGTAATTATTTTATGGATAGCTACGACGGCTGATTGCAGCAAGGAAATGTCCTTTTAGAAAGATGGACATCGGAAACCGTCTCCATGCCTCTTTTTTGTCCTGTCGCTCTCTGCACTCACTCGTTCCCCCTTTTTGTGTTCCTCCAACACATTTCAACAGTATGTTCAAAGGCCCCTTGCTTAGTGGTGCACATTCAGAGCTGCCGACTTAAGCAAATATCCATTTGCATGTCATTAGGCGAAAAAAAGCAGAGTAAAGCACCATTCGTCATCCCATCTCAGCATCTAGCTGAATATTCCTTATTTGAGGCTCCAAATCTCTGTTTTCCTCCCCCTCCTGTTGTGACCGTCAAAGCAAGTCAGAGTCAGAGCAATCACAGCAATCAGTGTTTCCTCGTGAGAAGCCGATTGGGAAGTCGCTGCCAAAACAAAATAAGTGAGTGTCCAATCATTATGGTGGTGTGTGATTCTGTGGTGTAAGCAAATGGTTGCTTGGACCATCTGTTGGACGGCTGTAGACGGACAACAGCAGCAGCTCCGGGCTGAACTGTAGATAGGGAGGTTCTACCACTGAATCCCACTGTGATCCTATTGGTTGTTTGGAGAGCTGTTTAAGAAAGTAGGAGAGCATTTAATAATCAATTTTTTATGAAAATGTTTCATTGTTGATTTGGCTAATTCCCCCCAGGTGTTTGATTTCTGGGATCCATTGCAAATCTTTCTGTTTTTGTTTACATTTTTGCAAA
This sequence comes from Etheostoma spectabile, assembly GCF_008692095.1. Taxonomy (NCBI): domain Eukaryota; kingdom Metazoa; phylum Chordata; class Actinopteri; order Perciformes; family Percidae; genus Etheostoma; species Etheostoma spectabile. The sequence goes on from NC_045751.1 coordinate 1,223,664, forward strand.
AAGGTACACTGAATGATTTTAGACCCAAAGTCAGATAGAAAGGGTCTGGTGTGTTTGAAGGCATGTGACAGCTTCAGCTGATCTCAGCAGATGTGTGACAGAGTTCAGGTGGTTAGTTTTAGCAGCAGCAGCAGGGTTACCGGTCAAAGGATTTTTCCACGGAGAACTAGAAAGAACAGCACCGCTAACATCCCTTGGGTAGGTGTCTCAATCAGATCTGGCCCGTGTCAGGATGTGTAACAACAGTTCTCTCTCACACACACACACACACACACACACACACACACACACACACAAACCACCACAACACACACCATACACACACACACAGATAACTCCCTTCTACTTTATCTTCCCCCATCTGCTATCTGATAGTGCTCTAACAGTCTGAAAAGGTTCCCAGGAGATGCATCATCTTTGCACACCACACACAAAAACACAAACACACAACACACACACACACACACACACACACACACACACACACACACACACACACATCATGGTCCACATCATGGTCCACATTGATGGGTCGAACCGTTTCCTTAGCTTCAGCAACAGCCCTTCTTCTTCATTCAGGGAGCTGTCATTTTTGTTGAAAGAGAGGCACAAAATAGTGAATTCCTGCCAGGATGTAAAGATTATCACAGGACCAGTTGTGGTATTATAGCTAGGATGGAGAATTTTAAAATCAGTCGCCTGGTGCTTGGCTTGGACAATTGTTTCTGCATTTAGAGAGACACATGATTTAGAAATTTAGAACACAAATCATCATGATTAGCCAGCCCAGAATATATACTGAACCTGGAGTGGTGACGATAGATACATAAATAGTGGTGAGAGAAGAGACAGAGGGGCGATACATCCTGTTAATGAAAACAGAGAATATACTGTTGGCCCCGAGTACTGTGCCCAGAACATGTAGACCCTCGATATCTAGTCCATAGGATCATTTGCTTGGAAAATTGTTCCGGAAAAAACAAGATTTTCTATTGACTCTGTAGTCAGATGACAAAAAAACGACAGGAGCCGTCAGTTTGCTGCTCTGTATTACATAACCAATGTTTAAGCTTTAACATTTAGTTTTATGATTTGGAACATCATCAGACTGATACACCGATGCCTTACACACACACACACACAGACACAGAGAGGGACTTAACAGTGTTATGTATGGCTTCATCACTCCGTACAGGCCATAATCACCCTCTCTCCATCTCAGTAAGCTCATGCTAAATGACCAGACGTCTCTGGCTGCTGCCATGATTTGTCTCTCCGGTGTGCCGTACCTTACCCTCCCTGTCTCCCTTTCCTCCCTCCTTCTTTGCTGCCATATGTTGTGCCTGTGTGACCAGCCGACGTGTCAGGCCTGACTAACGCCTTAACGGCAAGGCTGACGTTGATTTATTTCCTCTGAAATCTGGGGGCCGGGGGTAATAACACAGAATGACATTATTTGTTTATCAAATCCAAGGCTGCTTTTCTTGGCAGAGTCAAGATGTGACGACTTGATACCACTACCGCTGCATTCGCCACACGCACATATCCCCCACCCACACACAATTTGTGATTGTGCCATGATTAGAAGGTCCGGCTAGTCGCTTAACCTCATCCAAGGGAATGTGTTTTAAATCTGACAGAGCAGAAAGCGGAGAGAAAAAAATAAAAGACTCAGATGAAGCAACGCAATTAAATTGTCAAGGCACAGATTTAACCCCACTACGCAATTTGGGGGCCAATTTATTAAGAATGTTTTCTGTCTGAACTAACTGGATGGTACTCCTCTATCTGCTGAAAGAGAGAAGGAAAGAGGGAGCAAAAGAGACAGTGAGAATAAACAGTACTTTAAATACTAGATGACCCATTTAATGGGAGATATTTTATCTTCTCACATCCAGAGTGTCTGTCACATGTTCTGCCTCTCATTTGGAGATAACGCCGGGGCTGTTTAGTCTGTTGAAACTTCATCTTGGATTATTTAGTGTTTTGGTCTCTCATTCTGCCACTTTCACAACACATGTGGTTTGTTTTAGCATGTGAATATGAATTGCCCTGAAAATATTGTGAAAATGTGATCCACGGAAAATTTGCTCAGAAGCGTGGACTCCTCAGGAAGCAATTAGCAAATTTAATTTGCCTATTTGCTCCGGTGTGCAAAAGTAGGTGTTTGTTTAAAACAGCACCTTCACCTAGCGTTATCAGCTGTGTGAATAGTATCTCCTGGAACACAATGCTGTGCTGCGGAACTCAATAAAAGAGTTAAAGGCAAGGACAACCTCAAAGACAGCCTGCCTGATAACAAAAGGGCCTCACCCAATAATGAACGACTGGAGTTGGCTTTCTTTTCCTCTGACGTGTGGAGGCTGGGGTGAAGGAGGGGGACGAGGAGCTCTGCCAGCACTTGCCAGCATGTTTTATGGCTAATTGAAGCATTTGGAATAAAACACCCACAAAATGGCACCCTTTAGAATTGGAGTGGGGTTAATATATTGTGATCCCACAATTAGCCCAGTATTGTTAAGATCTCTTTAATTCGGTGAGGTCCATTAAGCGGGATGGGCAAGAAAGTGCTCCCACAGAGACACTTTTTCTCTTCTCTCTTTGTTCTTCCTGCCCTCTTTTCCTCTCAGCAGCTGCTGTAGTAATCAATATAAGTGGACATGGCCGTAAGCAGGTTGCCAGGTTATCTCGGCGTCACCCCCTTTGGGTGCCATAGCTCCTAAAGTCCACCCACACACAAGATTTTGTTTATAAATATACAGGGGGCAAGTGAGTCATTGGTTGTAGATTGTAGATTGGATTTGGTGCAAAAACTCTGCAAGGTGGGGTCCTTAAGCTGGCATAAAAAAGCTTGCCCTCCTGGACAGAGGTATTAGATCATGCTCTCTCCAGGGTAGAAACGATCACTGAGGTTTGCTCTTACCCCAGTTTCTCAAATCCCCACTTGGCCTATGAGTGCCTCTACTAGAGCCGCAGCAGCGGCTGCAGCATGATCGTCACGACTCAGGGTTTTACAAGTGTCTCTTTCAGAATATGAGAGTCCCTTCTGGGTTATCTTCGTGGATACAGTGTGCCAGTGGGAGCCCGCCAATTGGTGGAGGGTTTTGAAACAGGATTGAAATCGCTACATTTGAGCCTGCCACAGCCTCAAAAATTCCCCAATCCTTTCCAAACCATGACATAATGAAGCTTGCACAGCCTTCTCAACTTTTAATCTAACTAGTGTCACATTGTCACACTGTCTGTAATTTCTACAGAATATGTAGGTTTGAAATGCCTCTACAGAGTTGAATAAAGCCCCACCCAAATACAGCATTGCTCAGATAGTTGGTGAGGTTGGACGCATACAGATGGCTGGCTCATTTAAGACTTATTTGTGATAATATAAAACTATTCTACTTTCAATTTCTCATATGATGATATATGTTTGGGCTAAAAAAAGCTCTGGCTTTATCAGCGGTTAATACCTACCTGCTTAGCGCTCAGGTAATAACTTGGGATGCTGGAAAATGGGGGGCATTTCTGTAGCATAGGGTTCCAGCACAGTGGATTTGAAGCGCCTAGCAAGTAATTAAACAGCATGCCACCTCATACAGAGCAATTTCCTGCGAGGCATTTGCTTGCCAATGCGGCATAGCCCCAGTCTACGTTGTGTTATCTCTGTGAAATATGTCCCCTTTATCATTTTTTAATAATGACTGAGTGTTCATGTTGTTAGGAGAAAATTTACTCAATGAACATCAGATTAATGTTTTCCTCACTGGTAGCTAGCTAAATGAACGTCTACGATATCTGTGTCATCTTTAAATGAAAATTGGAGGGGGGGAAGCATTAAAATGGCCACTATCGCATTGGTAAATCCAAACCTGCTTCAAAAGTGCCATTCGTGGTGGGTGTGTAATTATGTAAAATCAATGGGGTAGACAGAAACAAGTGGGTGGGTAAACTTTGTGCATGTGGGAATCTGTGTCTTCTGAGGTACAGTGCTGGTATCTGGGAGGGTGGTGGCCCCCTTGGCATAATGATGGCCATACGCCGTTGCCGAGCAATGATAATCCTGCCACGTGCATAAAAGGATTTGTTCTTGTTGGGCTGGCCACAGAACCTCCCGAGGTGACAACGCTGTTTATCTTTCCGCTGTCTTATTGTCCCCTGGGCTGTTATGGCCATGGAACTTACAGTTCCTTTTGTCACTTGTCACTGTGCAAAGGCACACCCATGCACGCACGCACGCACGCACACACACACACAC
>NC_045751.1:1227925-1228806 GCF_008692095.1 Etheostoma spectabile
ACACACACACACACACACACACACAAGCTGTGCTACTCTCACTCTTAATATCCATTCTCACTATTCTTGTTTTTTGTCTCTATACACATGCATAGTTATTATCCCCAGCAAACGTTCAATGTCGATAGTTGGCAGCTCACATCTCCCTTACTCCCTCACTGTTACTATCCATCTCCATATATTCATTGCTTTGTCTCTTAAATTTTTCACACATATAGTTCTAATCTTTGCCAATAAACAGCCAGCTGTAGCAAGCACACAACTCAGACACATCAAAGAGGAGCTCAGTGGCAAGAACAAGCTTTATTTTTCATGAAATGTTGATGGTAACTTCCCGCCCATTGTGAACATCAGCTGTCATTCCGACATTTTAAAAATATCACATTTATTTAGCATTAGCGGGCGGTAATTCGCCTTATCTGAGGATTGCTTGCAAACATCTTGTCGGCAAACCGATCGTCTGTCAATTGGTGGGTGGGGGGGGAGGACAGCCAACATACTCTCATTGTTCCCTTTACCCCCACAAACCTCTATATACCGCAGCGCGCCCCAGCCCGTTCCTGTCATCCCTAGACACTTGCTACTTGTCAGCCCTGGTAATGGGTTTCTTGGGGGAAATATTATTTTGGTCCAGTAAGCTGCATGCTTAAAATATGAGTGGCAGGCTTGACTCACTTGCACAGGGAGGGAATTTTGTTTTTTAAAAGGCTACCAAAATAGAGCCAGCTCTGCTGCAAACATTTTCTTAGAAAAATTCTTCCCACTCTAATAATAATGAAAGCCCGTATGCAACCACCCACCACCTTTACTTCACTGGGAAAAAAAGAGATGCAACTTCTCCTCTACTGACTAAAATGTCCTATATTTCCTGTGTCTCTCAC
>NC_045751.1:1228816-1230207 GCF_008692095.1 Etheostoma spectabile
CCCCCCCCCCCCCCCCCCCCCAAGAAGATAGATGAAGAAAATGAGGCCAACTTGCTGGCAGTGCTTACAGAGACCCTGGACAGCATCCCGGTGGATGAGGACGGATTGCCTTCGTTTGAGGCCCTGGCAGATGGGGACGTGACCAATGCCAGTGACCAGAGCTGTCCCTCCTCCCCTGACGGCTCTCCACGCACCCCAGAGCCTGAGGAGCCTTCCCTGGTAAGACCAACAGCTTATCCTTCTCGAGAGTCTCCCATCACCACCACTCCAGGGTCAAAACATGTAATTCCCAAGACATGACCTCCAACCCTGCGCACACTGTTGCTTTTGTGCCAGTCCATGGCAGACACCAGATAAGACTCTTCAACAAGACCGGGCACTAAAAGTGGCCATTTGTCTGTTAGACTTCTGCATTTGGCAGTGCCCAATCCACAGTCTGCCACATTTGCCACATTGTATTCACTGTATGTGTAGTGAGAGCGTGCAGAGATGCAGATGCAGTGAAGAGGGATGGAATTGGATCAGTGTGTTTGCTTCTCAGTGCTAATTACATAACGAGTGCGATTGCGAGACAAATTCAATGATATGAACATTGTGGTGGGGCCAACTACAGTTGACATAGTGCCACAGGCCCTGAAATCAAGCCGGCACATAATGAAAGTATCTGAGAAATAGAAATCCATCTCATCTTGTCTACTCTTAGTGGGTTTCAGCTAATCCCCCTGTGCACAAGTCTTTTTTTGGGGGGCAAAAAGACTGATTTCTCAATAAGAAATCAGCTTACCTATGTGCTGTTATTTTTACACATAACCATACCATCTAGGCATTTCACTAGCTTAAAGGCTTTGACGTAAAATGTTATGTTGAGTTATAGTCCATTTTATTCCATGCAGGTCCCTTCCAAATGACCTTTAGTCCCATGCCCGCGTGTGTTTATTCCATCACATTAGAAAGCCTGGCTTTGTGTACACAAAAACACCTGCACAGGAAGAAACAAAAATGACTTGTTCTGTCACATGCAGAAAAATCTGTTATCTTTTAAATATGTCATCTATTTTTATCTTTTCTAACTGCAGTATTGGTCTCTTCTGGTTGTACATTTACAAAGCACAGGCTGTCTAATTGAAAGAAAATAGTAATCTGCATAACCCACGCTCAATTCCCCCTCCTTCACCACGTTCTCTTGTTCTGTTTGGGTCCATTCACAGCTGAAGAAGCTCCTTCTGGCACCCGCAAACTCCCAGCTCAGCTATAATCAATACACAGGTGGCAAGGCACAGAACCATGCAGCCAGCAGCAACCACCGGATCAGACCACCTGCCGTCGTCAAGGTAGGGACACACACGCACACGCACACGCACACGCACACGCACACGCACACGCACACGCAC
>NC_045751.1:1230217-1243037 GCF_008692095.1 Etheostoma spectabile
ACACACACACACACACACACACACACACACACACACACACATTCTTGCGCTGCCCTGCTGCTTTTTCACTCATGTACACACATTTTTGTTAGTGTTTGTTCATCTTTTTCCCTCTGTTCTTGCTCTGTCTGGTTTCTTGCTCTTTCTCTCTCCCTCTCACACTTTTCTTGTTTTGGTGGCCGCCTTTAGAAGATGTTAGACTACTGCTCTAGTCTGCTATCCCAGGGGTCCATCTCATAATGAAAACAGGCTGATTGCTGTTGGGCTTTCCAGGCGAGGCATCGGCACCGTTGTCTCATTAGCTCCACCACTTATCTGCCTTGGTATGGTGCCTGTTGAAGAAGAAAAAAAAACATCGACAGCCACTCTTGCGGGAGAGATTGATGCCTTGAGACGACAAGATCAAAATATCAGACTTGATGTTCTCATTAAATGGTTCTCAAAAGGTTTTTTTTTCTAAAGGGGCGGGGTTGGTTCAGATTCATTTTAGTCATTGCAATTGGGTTCATGAATATGAATAAATAAAGTATGTGATAACGGTAATATGTTTGCATTTCATGTCAGAACGTGACATACTGAATGTTCAGTGTTATACAGCTCTTGATGATCTGCTCTTGTTTGGGGGGGAATCTATGTTTTATGCTTTCCCTAGTGCTTAAAATCCTCTGATTGTATAAAGCATCTGTATGTGATCAGAGTGTGTGGTAAACACAACACAGTCTTAGATTTGTGTGTGTTGTGCATACTATGTTTGCACATGCAGTGCATCAACCTTCCTCACATAGTCTATTTTCATACTGTGCCTTTGAGTCATCCATTTCTGGAGCACAGCGAATGAGGACTCCCAGAGGACATGGTACAGAGTGGCGCGGTGGTGCTCGCAGGGCCACGCAATTAAGATGATGGGCGGACCGCACTCCCAACATCGCCTCCCAGACAGTTGGGCAACCACTGTGCTCAGGCTGTCTGAGTCCCCCTTTCAGCTTCTTGCTGGCTCCATCTCTTCTACTTTTGATTTGGTGCCAAAAAAAGCACTTAACATTTCTCACAACTGAGTAAAACTTTTTATTTAAGCAAACTAAATAATTTTTTCTCTTACTCTCTCTCTCTCTCTCTCTCTCTCTCTCTCTATCTCTCTATCTCTTTTGGCAGACGGAGAGCCCCTGGAATGGAAAAGCAAGAGGGGGCTCCAGCCAACAGAACCGCCCGGTGAGGCGGCCTTGCACTGAGCTGCTGAAATACCTAACAGCCACCGATGACATCCTGCTCCACACCAAAGCCAGTGACGCCAAGAGCACCTGGGGTGGTGCCAATAGCAGGGACAAGAGTGGCCTGGGACTTGGTGCCTCTTCCTCTTCCTCTTCGCCGTCCTCGTCATCCACATCCTCGTTCTCCTCCCTCTCATCAACCTCTTCTTCATCTTCCTCCACCACCTCCAAGAAGAAGTCAGCTGTACCGTCTCAGCAGCAGCAGCAGCAGCAGCAGCAGCCGCCGCAGCATCACCAGCGAGGTGAGAGCCGGGCTGCAGGCGAGTGTAGTGTGGCTGGTGTTGGGGCTGGGAAGTGGCAGCGTTGCACTCACGATGCCGGGGTTAAGGAGTCGGAGGGTGCTTCTATCCCTGTCGGCCACAGAACCTCCACCTGCGGCCATGCCCGCCCCAAACTGGAGCACGGGTCGCCCAGTGAAGAAGGAAGGCCGCCAGGCGATGTGGGCCGCCTGGCCGCCGCTAGGTTTATTAGGTATATGCATTCTTATTCCCTCCCTCCCCGAGAGGTGAGTCACAGCTGTGAGCATTGCCGAGAGGCTGCGGGCGCCACTCAGGCTACTGAGGGCTTTGGCAGGCAAGGCCGTAGAAAAAGTAGCGGTGCTAGCCGTGCACCTCATAGGTACATCACAGTGACAATTAAGGAAAGAGATGAGAAGCCGGGGCACCCTTTACTTAGCCAGCTGCTCACCTCCAAACAGAGGCCTGCTCAATATCGAGCTCACCTACTCTCACCTAAGAGCACCCCTTTACCCATCATTCAGAGCAAATCAGCAGGTAAGAGGTCTGTGAGCCCAGCACAGGCTCCCTCAAAGGTGGAGGAGGAAGAGTTGGGAGGGACCACTGATTGTAGAAACCAGGAAGTATGTCAGCTTGAAGAGCCTGACTTAGGGTCCCTGTTGTCACCTCTGGCCTTAGACCTAGAGAGCTGGGGTAACCAGCAAGACTCAGGGCTAGACATGGGCTTTGGACTAGAGCTCGGGTGGCTAAACCAAGGGCTCTATGGGGAGGATGTTGGCCGTGATGATGATTATGATGATGATGATGACGATGATGATGATGACCATGTCATGGGCAGCCCCACTGCGGTGCTCTCGCAGGGCCAACCAAGCCCACTCTTCCCAGATACTAGAATTGCAGAGGCCGCCCCTCCCTGCATCATACAAGGGCAAGGGCACCCACACAGGCAGGCACTCAGCGAGCACCCCGACGACCAGGGCCTCCTGTTGTTAGGTAATCATAACTGCATCCCCCCACTGGCCTTATCTCTGCTCTCTTTTCTCCCTCTCCTGCTCTAACCACTTCCCAGTTTGACTTCATAACTAACTCCTATTCTAATTTGAACCTAACAGTCATTCTGAGGGCATAAACAACTACAACAAACAGCCTGCTAGCCAATGCTTTTCTTAGTCCCGAAGGGATTCTTTTAAATTTAAATAGAGTGCGATTTTTCAAAGGGGGGTGGAGGGGAGGGGGTGGGAAAAGGGGCGAGCCTTGTCTTGCTACTGTACGTCTTGTATTCATAAAGTCGCCCCTTGAACCATCTTTGGCTGATTTAGCGGAGTGTGCTGAATATGTACATTTAGACTCAGAGCCCGGGTGCTGCTCTTTAGGTTGTGCTACTAAAGCACGTTCCCTTAGCTGGAGCACAAGTCAGCCAGAGCCTCAGGCAACTGCACAAGCTTCCTTGACTCTCCTTTCTTCCTTTTCTCCCCTCCTCTGCTGTTGGTGCATGTGATTTATGACTTTTGTGTCCAGAGAGAGGCTCACACACTGTCATGTGTCTTGTTTGTGGCATCGTCTCTTTATGTCTTTATTCCATTTGTTGTCTTGAGCGGGGTATGTCTGTGTCTAGACACCTGTGAAACACGTACCATCACTTCATCCTGCCTCACAGAGTGGACAGTCTATCTTAAGACAATAAATTGTTAAAACGGGGTCAATCTAAAAATCTATGCTTTTCAGAGTAGTGTTCATAGAAAGACATTCTAACCAGGTAGGGGTGTTTTTGTAGTAATAATCACATTTAATCAGCCAATTTGAGATTAATTGTTGCAGAATGTGGACCTTTTCTCTTCTGCCATGAGTTGTTATACCTAGGTCAATAATTACCCATGCTCCTTTTTGTTCTGCAGCCAAACCAACCACCTTGCCACTTCCTTTGACCCCAGAGTCTCCAAAGTAAGTGTGAGAAGTTTTTCCACATTATTCTAGGCAAAAAGCAACAACAAACTACAGAAAAACAGCCAAAGCCAAAGAAAACTATATAGACTAGAATCCAGTTTGAGGCATTTTTTGTGACTCATTTCCATTTCTTAGATCACAAAAGCTTTTGAAAGTCTTACTTTCACCTGACAAGTAAAATGTTGCCATTTTTATTTTTGTCTTCCAGTGACCACAAGGGATCACCGTTTGAGAACAAAACCATTGAACGCACATTAAGTGTGGAGATTTCTGGAACCCCAGGTAAGCACACTTTTCTTATTATTTAAAATTTGTAGTTATATTATTATTATTATTATTATTATTATTATTATTATTATTATTATTTAAAGAAGTCTCACCTCCCTGTTGTAGCTTGAAATGGGTTAACTTAATCTTGATAGTTCCATCCCAGTTCAGAGTTCAAGGGGAAGGCATGGTATGTATGTGCCTGAGTATTGATTAGTCTTTCCAATCTCTTCAAGGTTTATTAGCAAACCCCTCCTATCCTCCACCACCTCTCCTCCCCTGTTACTGAAGAGTTAATATGCTTTCCTCTTCCTCTATCAGATCCTAATGCTCTCTGACTGACAGCTTACTTAGCTTACACAACACAGGGAAATTGAAATGGCAGTGTGATTGTTTTAATTGGTTTTGCGGCGTAATTCAGTTTTGCCTGTATGATCTGTGCCGTCCTTTCCTTAGGTCCCCAGACATACATACAATTTGATCAGCTGACTGCGCAGTCTATTTCCCATTTTAAGACTTGTATGCAAAGGATGTTGTTTTGTAAATGGAGTCAGCGCGAGGGCTTTTTCAGCATAATTATTGACATCATCTTTTTCTGTAATTGAGTAACTGCATCCGAAGAAAGCTATGGGCAGACGGTAATTACAAGACAAAAATGAAGAGAATACCAGCAAAAGCTGCAATATTGGGGCTCATATCTCTCTATCTCTCTCTTGATGTCAGTAATGACCCGGCGTCTCTCCGAGATTAATCATCTAAGGTCAATAAAAACAAAATGGCTGATGTTGCACTGGCCCCTTTGGTTATTCCATTACCAGCAGGGGAAATTATCCTCACACATGCCTCATGTCCGCCCCCTGCACCTTCTACTTATCTCTTGGGGGGGGGGGCACATCAGACCCCAAGAGGTCTCCATCTGTCCCTTTGACCACGGTCAAAGCGATGTTTAACCCTTTTGTGTAGATAAGCTTTGAGGGTCAAAGGGGACGCCGCCTGAGACCTACAGAAGGGAAAGAGCAGGGCTGCTTAGACTCTGGGGCAATCAAGCATGGTTAATATTTCTTCCTGTTTTACTGCACGTGGGTGAGTTTATTGACCTGTGGCCAATCCTGGGTGTCCGTTCTGTTCCATTGCATCCATTTTACACGGTCAAATAAAGCCCTTCACCTGACTTTACCGTTCTGAGTAAATTTCGGATTGAATATTAGCAGGAATGTCATTAGTCCAGAAAGCCCCAGGTTACTGAGCCCCTTTCCGACTTAGGGATTAGCTTTTGTGTCTCGTGCTGCCTGAGACAGATGGATATAGATCCCAGTAAGCAGGGGTGAGAGCTTTGAGGTCCGAAGTTACATGCAGATTTACAGTACAATAACATTCCACTACAGTAAAGATAATGGTGGTGTTACTGATAAACCGATGGAGGTCAGCCAGATGGGCGGCACCTTCAAGGTAGGTAGACAACTCACTGATGGAACTTTCCTTGAATTGCTGCCAGTGACATATCATTATATGCCTTTATGACGAGTTGTAGTAGTAGTTGTTACTGCTTCATAGAAAGATAAAAGTAACTATCAGTTGAACCTGTACATCTTGTACTGAGCCGAATGATGTTGAAACAAAATCAACTTTTGGACTGTTGGCTCAGCTGTGTGTTTTCTTGACAGCTCTCAGAGAAGTACAGTAAAGGCTACAACAGGCAGTGAGGCCCCCTGGGATCTGACTGTTCTTGCCTAATCTCTGCCAAGCTAATAGATTTACCCTGTGCTGCCGTGTTGTCTTTAATTACTGTATCTCATGACACTTGGGTGATCTGTGTGTTGCTATTTGCATGGCTTACTGCCGGATCAACTCTTTAAGCACAGAGTTGTTATTCGCTCCAAGGTCTCCTTGCAATTTACAGCTGGACGAGAAAAAAAAGATTAAAAAACCCTTCTCTTGCTGTCTTGTTCACTTGCTTCACTGTTTTCTCTTCGGTGGCTACATGATTGGTGTTTGTGTCTGCGGCTCATCCATCACTGGCAAGTTTGACTGAGAGGCACATATTTATCTAATTCTGATTTATTTCACCCCCATCGCTAATGGCTCCTAGTTTATGACCTAACGCGTACATTGTTTTGGACAGATGGTGCTTCATTGGTGAAGCAGAAGTTCCTAAGGCATTGTGTAGCACCCCCACCTCTCTCTCTCCCTTCTCCTTTTAATAGCTCATTTTCATTGGCATGATGCATATATATATATATATATATATATATTGGGATTGTGATATCACTATCAGCACTGAGTGAAGAGGGGGGAAAAAAAGCGGGGAAAGAGGGAAGTTGGGGCTTGCAGTCCTACATAGACACATTCAGATAATAAGTAGGATGATACGCCATTGGATCAGGCATTCCAAACACAGCAAATTGTTTCAGAAAGTTGAATATTTATGTATCAGGCTCCTGCACTCTCTTTGCCAAGCTGTCTTTCCCATGCATACTCTAACACTGGATTTGATACTAATAGCTGTCATTTGGTGCAATTCAACAGCGACGGAAGAATGATGTACATTATAGGCAAGGCAAAGATGGAGCGTAGGTGTTTCAAAGTGCCTGAGTTTGACTCCAGCGAGAGACTGTTAGTGTGTGTGTGTGTGTGTGTGTGTGTGTGTGTGTGTGTGTGTGTGTGTGTGTGTGTGTGTGTGTTTGTGCGTGTGTGTGGGCACATTTGTTCTGTGCGAGACAGAAACAGGATAGGATGTTGAGAGACGGAAAGGGAGAAATAGAGATTGATCCAGGGAAATGGCAGACAGGAAGAGAGAAAAAGGGAGAATACAAGACTAAAGGAAAGGAGGGAAAAGAGAGAGAGTAATGGTGTCGGCTGTTTGTGTGAGTGCATTAACAATGCTATAAAGTGGGCTCATCTCAGGACTTCCCATATAACTGCCATCTGTCTGGTTGTAAATCTGTAGAAGGGTGGGAAAAGATTGGGGGATGGGGGGGGGGGGGGGGGGGGGGGTCACAAGCAGTAGGGACATTTCATCTGAGAAGAATGACAACCCATTCGCCAAAACTTCCTGTGCTTCCTTAAATAGCAGCCATCTCGCCATGGGACATCACCAGGCATGCTAATGTGTACATGAAGTGTTGTGTCACATCTTCTTACATTGTTTCACAAAAAAGGGAGATGGTGCTGGGTAATCACTGCACAACATGCACAACGTCATGTCAGTGATAATTTTTTTCAGACCGGTTTTATTCAGATGAATTGGCTGCTGTCCAGTGTAGACATTTATGTGGGGCAAACAGAGATGTGATACATGTACTTACATTTTTTCTTCATTGGCGGCATTTGTCTTCTACACGGTTTTGTCTTATGTTTTTATTTTTTCATGAAAAGAGATCTTTCCAAGGTCAGAGAGGAAGGGAATGGCAAGTCATCCATATTACAGCACCACCGTATTAAGTTACACCGAGCATTACATTAATCTGTCAAGATTGCAATAAAATAGAGATCAGGATTAGGCCAAGTGAAAGTGAATATTTTAATCAGGCATGTATCTGTGTCCGCTGTCCATAAACTGACCGGGGAGTTTATAGATGGGGGGAGGGGGGGTTATTTGGGAAGGTTTGCATTATGATTCAATTTTTATTTTATTGCTCCACCACCAACCTCTGTCTTCCTCTCCTTTTGCAGGTCTGACACCACCTACCACTCCCCCACACAAAGCCAGTCAAGAGAATCCTTTCAAAGCATCGCTCAAAACCAAGTTGTCTTCATGTTCCTCATCGGCCTTGGCATGCAAAAGAGCCAGGCTGAGCGAATTGTGCCCCGGTGCTCTGGCCCCGGCCCCAGGTGCCTCAGGCGGGGGCCCCACCAAGAAGGGTCCCGAACAGACTGAGCTTTATGCCCAGCTGAGCAAAGCGTCCACCACCCTACCTTACTCGGTCACCCAACACTCTGTGGGGGTCGGCCTTGAGGAGCATCGCAGCACTAGCAACAATAAGCGGGCGGTGCCCCGTAGTTACAGTGACCATGACTATTGCCAAGCATCAGCTAGCACTAAGAAGGACGGTGGCACAGTCACTGTTACCATAACTACAGCAGCGGAAATGACCCTCACCTCAGGTGCCAACGCTGCTCCCATGCCTACTACAGGCAAAGTGGAGGACAGGCATGTCGAATGTAAGGACTCAGCAATTCCACCATCCTCTTTATCATCTTCATCTTCTTGTTCTCCATCATCAGCTTCATCTGGTCCTTTGGCAGAGCAGGTAAATTTTGCCTCTGTGAACGGAGAAGCAGCCCGGGTCCAGGAGTTAGGGAAGCAGACCCTTACACAAACCTCCCAGATCCCCTCACAAGAGGCCACTACTGACTGGGACCAGCTACACTCTGCTGCCATCAGCCGGAAGCTCCTGTGTGACCAGGAAATCAGAGCAGAACTCAACAAGCACTTTGGCCCCCCCTTAAAAGCCTTTTATAGCCCGGGTGGCCAGAAGAGAGAACCAGGCAGCAAACCAGATAAGGCTGCAGCCCCGAAGACACTTACGGACGGAGAGAATGGCTCCTACTCACAGAGGCTGCCTGGCTCCAGCTACCTGCACCCAGGATTCCTGCCCTTCCAGGATGAGTTAGAGCTGGGTGAGGGCCGTGAGAGTCGCTTCCTCTATCCGTGGGAGGGCACCCCTCTGGACCTTCTCTTTGACTGCCCCCCCTGCTCTCCCTCCTGTTCCCCACCATCCAGCTGCTCCCCTTCCCGAGGCTCCATCTCCCCACCTTCCTCCCTCCTCCTCTCGCCCAGCAGGCCTTTCTGCTGGACCAGCAGCGGCTCCCGCTCTCGTTCCCACTCTGGCTCCCGCAGCTCCTCCTCGCACTACCGGAGGCGCTCCCTTTCCAGCTCACCTGACAGACGCCCCTCCTCCTGGTAAGTCGGTTCTCAAACACAATCCTCCCGCTTCATTTGGCTGAGCTTTGGCTGCTTCCCACCCATGCAGTTTATACAGGGCTTGGAGCTGGCAGGGGATCTAGTGAGGAGTGTAAAACAGGCCTGATCAGTCGTCAGAGCTGGTGTCAGAAAGTATATACCCTGAAGACTCTCAGCATGGGTTCTTGACCCCCTGCTAGTCTTTGCCTTGCCTGGACTAAATGCAGGATAGATTTGGCAAGTGTTCCTGTGTGAGAGCTGTGGAATGGGTTCCAACCAAATTGTCTGCAGTTGCTTTACTAACCAAATTCTGCCTTTTAAACCAGGTGGTACTTGAATGTCTCTGAAGTGACAATGGGGAAAAAACGATTGGTTGACTGGTGCTATCTCCCTTAAACAACACACAATGAACAAAAGGGGGAAAAAAACAGAACATGAAACATGTGCCAGAAGCACTGGACTTTTGAAAAGTGAGTTTTAAACTCAAGGCAGGGAGTTTTATTTGAGTGTCTCCCGAACACTCACCCTCCTCTTCCTCACTCACTTCCTTGCATGCTCCCTGTTTTTGGTTTGATGCCGGGGCTATTGTTTTAAGCGGCAGCTGTTGTTTTTACTGAGTGGCAAACCCTCCTCTTTTACATCCCCAGAGATGAAAGCCAAATCCAGGCTGTGGAAGTGTAGTCTCAAACCCCTCTCAAAAGAGACTCTTATCATCATATCTCCATGTGAGAACTACATTTCCCATGCATCTGTTTGATCAGAGCTGAGGGGGTTTCTGTCAGGGTTTCTTTGGTAGAAGAACAGAGGCAAACCATTGTTACTGAGAAGGATGTGAGTAAATTAAGTTTGTCAGTAGTAGTTCATTGAGCGCCTCACAGTGTAGGACTCCACTGCAGTGACTCAGTTTGTTTGCCTGATTACTTAAAGGTCAGTTTACTCCAGTGAGCCAATAGAATCACTTTGCTCTGCTCGGTGCCCTTGTTCTTGTGCTCTACACCAACTCGCTCACAAATTATACGGTAATAGTCTCAAGGCATTCCATCACATTCTGACACTGACAAGCTTTCTGGAAACACTGTGTAGGGATTGGAGTCTTGGAATCGACAGAACAAGAAGCTTGTTATATTTTCATGCAAGAAAAGATAAATAGAATTTCAGCAAAAAATAATTCTCAAAATCCCTCCTCTATGTTTCAAGTTTCACAGCATAAGATCCTTGATCTTTCCAAACTGGCACTCTTTTGCTTCGCTGAGCTTTTCCAAACTTCTCTCCCTCCATCATTCAGCCCTTCCTTCTTCAGCAACACTTCAATAATTAAGCATCAGTAGCTTATGGAGTGTAGGGATACACGCTAGGGCCTACAGTATTGACCATTTCCTCATACAACATAGATAGCAAATACATGTATGTGCTATCTCAGGTGTTTATAAATATTCTGTTCAAAATCATGCACACTTAATGTGGCAGTAGGATAGAGAAAACAGAAGGTTTTGATCTGGAATTAAACCAGTTTTTAACATCTAAGTGGGTCTAATGACTATCAAAGCGGTTCATTTAGTTGTCAAAGCCAGGAACAAATTAACCAAGGTGTCACAGGTTTGCAGGAGTCATCAGTACCTACTATGATTTATTCAACCATTTTCGTGCAATATGTGAGATGAACGTCTTTCCTAGGTGTTGCTGGAAAGCATATTTTCATATATTTAACATTTTCTCTTTTCCCACAGGTCTCGTCACAACAACCCAGATCCAAGCACCATTCGTTCCAGGACTCACAAGAGCCCCCACCCCAAGTCTCGATCTCCTCTCAGCCGCAGGCCAAGGTGATTATTTTAAATTAATTATTTAACCTCCAATTTTTTACACTATTATTAACCTTTTGTTGAGTCGCATTCCTCAGGTTAGGACAAATGTTTAGTCTTAGCAACTGCCTGGCAAAAAAAGACCTGAGTATAGCATGCATGGCTGAATAACAGTCGCTGTAGACACATGCAGTGAAAGTAACTTTCCCTTGTCTCCACTCAGAAATACTTTGATTTCTTTGTGATTCCCTTTTCACATCAAGACCAATGCTTTTTCACAGCCTGTCCCATCCACACAGGCGCCCCGTGACAAACATTTAGGGCAAATATGTTTAATTGACCATGTTTTATTGGAGTACTGACAAAAGAATCCCAAATCCCACTGATGCACATTCACAGTTTGTATAATGACACTTGCTCAACTTAGTGCCTGTGTAGTTTTCCATGAGCCACTGCAGAAGGGACCATTTCATATGCAGAGAAGTACTGTCACAGTGCAGGGAGAGAGAGAGAGAGAGAGAGGGAGACTAACACCATCTCAGCACTCAGAGCTAGTTTTGGCACCCACAGGCCTAATGACACCCGACAAGGCTGAGAGTCGCTCATCAGTCGAAAACTTAACGGACGCGTCTTGTATTAGTCTGGCGTGTGTGTGTGTGTGTGTGTGTGTGTGTGTGTTTGTGTGTGTGTGTGTGTGTGTGTGTGTGTGTGTGTGTGTGTTCTTGATGAAGCCCCAACTAAGCAGAAGGTAATGACATGTGAAGTTATGCTGACAGTTGCAGCTGCCTGGCTCCCCGACCGCGCTGCTCGCCGGCACTCCCGCGGGCCTATCCAGCGGTCTCTGTAATCATAGCGATGGCGAAGACACATCTTATTAGCATGTCCATTTACTTTCCTCTGCAACCCCCTTTCTCAACAATCAGTGGTGAGAAAATAGGGGACTACTCCTTGGTAAATACTGGCAATTGTTCTTTGCAATCGTCAACAGGAAGGGTGCATTTTAGAGGACGAGCTAGGACAGTGATGTCATACGTATCCCTTTTCTCCTCAGGTATGACAGCTACGAGGAGTACCAGCACGAGAGGCTGAAGAGGGAGGAGTACCGCCGGGACTACGAGAAGCGGGAGTTCGAAAGGGCCGAGCAGAGAGAGAGGCAAAAGCAAAAAGCAATAGTAAGTCAACTGACACAAACGCCTTCTAATTTCCTCCTTCTTTTTTATCTGTGCTTGACTTTTATACGTCTTTCCTGCCGACACTGATAAAAGACTGCATGCAATCACTGCTGTGGCACACAAACACACAGAAACCTCCCACGGACACACACATTACTTAGTACGAGACAGCCTCCAGCCCAGTGCCATGTGCCACAGACATCTCCCTCCTGAAAGAATACATACAAAGTTAATTCCTGAATGATTCAGGCGACAGGCCCTTCCTTTGTATCTCCGGGTTGTGTATTTGTAACATCTCTGTCGTCTGGAAACACTGTCAACTCTTATTAATCGCACTACAGGGGTAACATGTTAGAATAGTGGAAAACAGAAACTAGGAGACCGAGACAAAAAAAATAAACGGAAAGTGATTCTTATGAGCTCTTTTCCTTTTTCTGTATCCATTTCAAAATTCACCCTGATGTAGTGAATATCACATTTCTCCTAATATGTCCACTTCCCGTGTCTCAGTGTGAAATTACTCAGGTTTCCAACAAGGTAGGGCTACTACCACCCGTTGTTGAAGCATACATTAAGTGATGCAGTAATGCAAATGTGGCTTGGCATGCATACATTTTCAGAGATGGAAAGACAAATAATTACGAGCGGTAAAGCTCAAGCTGTCAAACAAGGTTTGGGAGGCCGGGGATTTGAAAGTGTCTCCTTCTGTCTGTCTCTCTCACTCGGTTTTTGCCTCATTCTCTCACTCACACACACACAGGCAGCCCTCAGGGTGCCATCAAGAGAAGACCGCCTATTTATCAGTTGTCAGCAACTAAACCCCTAATTCAGCAAATGCTTCATTTTTTTTTTTTTATCTCAAACTGTATGTAAGCATTAAAGAAAGTGGAAAAAGCATAAAAATAGTCATCTGTAGATAATTTGCATCTTTCTCGGCTACTCTATGGAAGTCTAATGGGGCAAAGGTGAACTTTGAGTTTAGCACCAGGCAAATGATTTACATACATGTTAGTACTACCCTCAAGACAGCATTCAAAATTTCAACGAGTCTCAATGGACTTGCCCCAGTAATGGAAAGTAAATGAATGAATAAATAAATAAATAATACTAGTGATACACTATAGCTCCAGGCTTGTGCTGCATTATATGATTAGCAGATGCAATTAAACTACTCAAACACCATAATTGCAGCCTTGTGCAGTTAGTTCCTAAATTATTTGGCTATGAC
>NC_045751.1:1243047-1244676 GCF_008692095.1 Etheostoma spectabile
TCTGAGGTTAAAGGAAATCCATGTTTTTTTGCCCCATGGCTCACTCCTGCAGCTCTTAATGCTCCCTTTCTTTTGGATATGAATATCTTTACAGTATTAACTTATTAACTTGATCATGCCCGGTTTGACTCCCAGACTGGAAGTAAAGACAGGCTTTTCTGACATATGGCTGAGTCACCCCCAAAGCTTTATTTTTAGACTTCACAAAAGAAGAAGCGGGCCCCAAACTGAAGACACGGCATCATTTGATAAAAATCACTCCGCCTCTGGTTGATGAGTTGCAGAGAGAAAGAGGAATTGTAGTGCCAGGGCGGATTGAAAGCGCTTCCAAACTTGCAACTCTATCAGATAACAGGAAGCAGGCTAAACCAATCACAGAGGAACACGACGGACAGACAGACAAGAGGGACAAAAACGGGAGTTGAAAGTCAGCTGCAGTATCCACAGGAGTGATCAAGACCAATTCATTAGAGTTTGGTGAAGAAAGAGAGGGGAAAAGGGAAAACACACTCCCCCTTTTAATCTCCTTCCTCCACTCTGTCTTTCCTCTTAACGAGCAGGAGGAGAGACGGGTGGTGTACGTGGGGCGACTGAGGTCCGACTGCACCCGGACAGAATTGAAGCGCCGCTTTGAAGTCTTCGGCGAAATTGAAGAATGTGCAGTGAACCTGAGAGACGATGGGTAAGGCCCCAGGACTTTGTGTGCATGTGTGTGTGCATCTTTATGGTAGTCTGCTATTAATGTAGGGTGATATGGAACATTTATTGGACCATTCCTATCCTCTGGATGTCATGAAATAGGCAAAAACCCCTCTGTTACTGTTGAACTCAGAGCCAAGGCAAGTGTAAGACAAAGACAGAGCTTTTGCAGTTTCACTGCGTCTCCTAATCCATCTAGTCATCAGCCTGTGGAGCCCCAAAGATACACTTTTATTGATTCTCTTTTGCATATAAATAGCGTGTTCGTCATCTCAGACAAGACCCCCCCTGTTCAGTTACTGTTGCCTCACAGCATCACTCTGACGTATTATTTTCTATTCTTGACCAGGGACAATTTTGGCTTCATCACATACCGCTACACTTGTGACGCTTTTGCCGCCCTTGAGAATGGACACACCTTACGCAGGTCAAACGAGCCTCAGTTTGAGCTGTGCTTTGGCGGACAAAAGCAGTTCTGCAAATCACATTACACAGACTTGGGTAAGTGCAGCTTTGTTGTTCTCTCCACCAGCCCCCTGTAGCCATGCGGTATATTTGCGTAGCTGGGAGGACTGTCAGAGAAATGAAGGGAGAGAAAAAAGGCTTGAGTGATGCTTCAAGATAAAAAAGAAAGAGCCATCTCTGTGATGCTAACAATTCCTACAGCCCTGAATGTGTCCGTCAGGCATTCATGGCTCAAAGGGGCAGAGAGTTCAGAGGTCAATCTGCAAACACACCAAGAATAGAGCTCCATTTCCTCCTGGCTGATAGTGGCAGTATCTTAACGAAAACAAGGCAGACTCCATTACTCATGCAGACATGAGATGCTTGTTTCTACCTTGTTGATATGAAACGCAAGACATTAGGGCAAGAGATAGTACTTAAAAGCATGTGTGCAGATGTGTGTGTGTCGGCTGTTGGATGTGTGTG
>NC_045751.1:1244686-1258942 GCF_008692095.1 Etheostoma spectabile
GGGGGGGGGGACACTTTAAGAGCACAGCAAAGAGGAGGGAGGAGTAGAGATGAAATTATGAAGAGAAAGGCAATGTTGAAGAAAAGAGATGAGGTGAGGAAGAGGAAGGTGGGAGCAAGGTTAAGTCCCAACAACCCCTCCTCCCTCTAGAGAGACTGCTGCCAGCTGTTGCAGTGCTTAAAGGAGGACCAGCCTGGATGTGGATGGTGGGGGCCGTCCCTTTACATAGAGGGAGTCCGGGGTCTTGGCAGAGTTCATATAACATTAGTGATTCCTTTGAGTAAACATGCATGTATGCAGCCAATGTATACAGCTTCTGTATTGATCAGATTCATGAATGTTAAACCCCAATCTGTACTCTGAAGGTCATTTTGATAAAAAAAAATGCAAGATATTAATTTTTTTCCTGGCATGATGTCCCACTTTTGACATGAAGACATTTTTTTTCTCTTCTGTTAGTTACAGAATTATACTGGTGGCAATAATTGAGGCAGCTATATTGAAACTTAAGTGAGATGCCACTCTATGCCAAGTGTTACACACCCACAAAAGATCATCTCCTCCATGTGATGATATAAGATCGATATTGACTCTTACATCTGCAGCCAGTCTTTTCTCTGACATTTATTTACCAGCAGAATGGGAGGTCGGGAATGTATAATGCACTGCTACAAGAGGGTCAACGGGTCACTCGGAGAAAAAGAGCACTTTCCTCAATAAATGAAGCGGTTACTTTACATTTTCAAAGCACATGCTTGAAGCTATCAGCTTTTAAAGAGAGGACATGATGAGAAATTGACACACAGAGAACCAGTTGCTAATCCTAAAGCCTTGAGGACAGACATTATGCCGAGATTGACTAATCAGTCTACTGAATTGGAAAGGCCTTCATTCGACTGTCTCTTTGTCAGGAACGGGCTATTTCTGGTCGTCCCGATGCTGATAGGCACAGGATGAAGAGATTGAGAGGAATGTAGGATCTTATAATAGTGCGGTGTCCAAACCTCTCCCAGTCTTCTCAATCTTAGAAGGCTTCTTTTTTTGTGTCTTCGGAGACACTGTCCATTAGTTTTAAGTAGAGCACCGGGGGATTTTTCATCCCTCAAGGTGCGCAGTGTGACACAATCCAGCCCTTGGCCATTGCATTAGATCACGACTGGTGTCTTCTAGCTGCCATGGTCATTGCCATTTCTCAAAGCTCTTGGAGTGTGCTGCTGGGCCCTTTGGGGGCCCCATTTGTGAATCTGTCTGTTGGCAGAGATAAGACACTCTTTATGTATTATCAGGTTGATCAGGAAAAATGGGACTATAAGATAGACTGATATGCTTTTACATTGGTTGCCTCCGTGTGAAATAAGGCACTTTTCCTTCCCGCATTGCTTGAATTGGTAGTGGTTAATGGGTTTCTATGGAAACATGCAGTCATGGATTGATATGTTTTCAAAAATTTTATTGTGGCCAGCCAAGAAATCATTTGTACCCCTTACCCCCCGTAAAACATAATTTTTAATGTTGACCCTGGGCACACAGCATTATCCTTTATTTTTGAAGTTTATCACATTTTCATGATTTTGTGGAAATTTGGCAACCCTAAACCCATTGGAGCAACGGATGTGGAACTAATTATTTTCTTTTTCAGGTACATGCAGATCCATAAAGCGCAATAGCAAAGCGACATTCAGATTAACATTGAGCTCAACATGACTGCGCAACAATGTTGATAACCCTTTTGTTTTTAGTGCATTATCAAAGAGATCTGCTCTGCTCAACACTCACCACGGTTCTCGTTGCTGTTTTCAGACTCTCATTCGGACGACTTCGATCCAGCTTCCACAAAAAGCAAGTATGACTCCATGGATTTTGACAGCTTGCTGAGAGAGGCCCAGCACAGCCTGAGAAGGTAACAGTTTAGTGGCGCATGCTGTCGGTCACAACGAGGGACTTCTGATACCTAGATACTGTTTCTCGCTCCTTTACCGACGAGACTACCAGAGGTTTTACACTTTATGTCAGAGTATATAAGAATAAGTCTATAGACCTATATCAATATAAATGAATATATCAAAAATAAAGTTTACATGAACATAGCTGCTGAAGAGCTGGGAAAAGACATTGCATTCTGGGAAAGCCAGTGAACCCTCAGAACCTGGTGCACAGGTTCGGTGCACTCTACTGCTGCACAAGCGTCAGTGAAAGAAGAAGAAGAAGAAAAAAACGTTCATGATTTTTTTTCTCTAAGCACTACAATGCCCACCATTCATTTGGGGGTGAAAACATGCAGCTTGTTCAGCCAGATTTGTTTTCCTTTGCTGTTGATTTTTTTTCTTTCTTTTAAATCTGATGTTTGGATCTAGTGTTACATTACAAGCAAGAGTGTTGGGAATTGTACCTCGAAGGTAAAATGCTCAAGGTAACATTGTCGTCTACATTTTAAGGAGAAATGTAGACGTGTATTTACAAATACTATAAAAAGGAATATTTTTATTTTATGTACATATCGGATAAAGTTCTTTATTTGTTACAGCTATGCACTGTAAAACGCAGCCTTTTTTTAACAATGAGAAGAAAATTTCTTAATTCAGAATGTCTATCTGTAGTCATTACAATACCGTAAAACATATTGTACACCTACATGATGTGTAGAAGACATGATATGATTGTATAAAAGAAAAAAAGATCTGTCCGATTGCTCATTTTGAGGGAGCATGTGAACAAATGTCCTTTTTTAAGTTATTTTGTTGGGTAAAAAAAACAGTACACCATGTATAGTTTTCTCTGTTTATAAAGTTTCTCAATCAGTGTTTTTGCTTATACAACCAGTGTAAAATGCATTTTTAACGTGTTTTTCATGATTGTAAAAAAAAAGGTACCCCATTTTTTTAATAATTATTTCTGAAGCAATCAATACATATATATACATATATATGTATAAATATATATGTATATATGTATATATACATACATATGGTATACATTACACAGTTGATTTCATTGCTTTGTATGGTTACCCTGTTGATTACCTTCACTGAAAGAGAATAATGCGTTCAAATCATTACAAACACATATTTATCTATTTATTTTAATATTTGAATCAAAACTATTTATGGGCTCCATTTTCCATGGCGTACGTCATGAAATTTATTTACTGTCTGTGTCGTCCTTTGATTTCTGTTATTTAACGTCCAATCACTAGACAGGGTGTACAATAAACAGTTTGGTGGGGATAATATTTCCTTCTATGCCTTTCCAAAACAATCAAAACATGTAGCTCATCACTCCAGCAGGCAGCCCCTCATCATTTCCACTTCTTTTTCTGTCTCCACTATCGGTCCCATCTGCAGCACGTCGCTGGACTTTCTTTCCACACAGACGCAGAACATAAGCAATAAAATGATTTTGCAGGAATTTAG
The DNA here is from genome assembly GCF_008692095.1 of Etheostoma spectabile. Lineage (NCBI taxonomy): Eukaryota > Metazoa > Chordata > Actinopteri > Perciformes > Percidae > Etheostoma > Etheostoma spectabile. The sequence continues at coordinate 1,248,097 of NC_045751.1, forward strand.
TTGTGCTGCTGTAAACACTTGTTCATCGCTCCACTCACGCTTGATTATGTGAATGCCAAACAAAAGTTTACAATTTCCTTTCCCTGAATTTTCTAAAGATCTTGTATTTGATGAACAATGTATGTATATGTATATATATATACATATACAGTGATGATACTACTAATATTATTCACAAAAATTACAAAATGATTAATAATAATAATGATAATAATATAAATGAAAGAAAAAAACTATATAAAAAGCAATAACTTATTTTTCAGAGTTGTATTTATAGCTCCTATTGTTGTGTGATTTTTGGACGTGACCCATTACCCAGTCGCTGGTTGCTAGGAAGACTCCATTCCAGTGTCTTGGCATTTCATCTCCTGTGACATCACGTGTGCAGTAAACACTTGAACATCCAACTCCCACTCTTCCCTTTAAGATGTAATTGAGTCTATGTGATTGTAATGCACGCATTACCTTGTGACATCTGTGCAAACGTGACTGACTCTTAACTCCACCCTGTGTGTAAAACGTGTCGCGGTGAAACTGTTTGTTGTGTAGTGCATGGCTATTACAGGACGACAGTCGGTACAGTATATACCACTTTGGATATCTGCCTCTCAGCTGTCTTAACTGGCAGCTTTTAAATGACATTCTATAAGCCTAGAGAAAACTACTCAACAATGTATCGCATGCTGCACCACTTTCCATCAGCACCCCCCCCACCACCCCCTCCACCCACCACCCCCACTCACAGTCCAGATATCACAGCGCCGCCGACATGACATTAAAGGTAACCTTGCGGTTTCTGGTTCAATTAATATCCCGTTTCTAGCTCGAGCCAAGTAATGAGAGAAGCAGCTTCCATCACAGGAAGGAGAAATCTTTTGTATGAAAGCTTTGCTGATCACAGGCTTCCTTTCACCGAGTTTGACCGTAGAGACAAGAAACTGCTCATTTTTGATGATGCAAAGAAGCAAAAACTGGTCGAGGGTAGGATGGAAAAAAAAAACCTGTCACCTGTGTTTTAAGACATTGTTTTACTTTTCTGCTGTCTGTATAGCGTTTGGGTAATGGTGTCGTGTCCCATTTGATAGATGTGGCTTTAATCATTGTAATTAAAAAAATGCTTTGTAAATTGCCTGGAGTAGCAATATATTATAACACCTTATGGTTCAAATTTCAACTGTGGCAGACTTTTTAATAATGTGACCTACCGAGGACTTTGCCACTGCTTAAACGTTTGTTGGGTAATCATGTTTTATTTGGAAGGACAATGTGTGTGTGTGTGTGTGTGTGTGTGTGTGTGTGTGTGTGTGTGTGGGTGTTGATTTGGGTTGTGATTTTTCAGGCATTAATGTGTGTGTGTGTGTGTGTGTGTGTGTGTGTGTGTTTCTGGTAGAGTGTGTGTTTGGGGGGAGAAGGGAGGGGGTCGCTATGGGTTGTTACCTGTTTGTGTCCTATCCACGTTGCCTTCTGCCGAGTCCTTACCAATGCCTTTGTGGTTCTACCTATTGTACGACTTTCTTGTGAATTTCATTTTTTATGTGCAATTCTCATCAGCCTCACCATGCCAATAAAGGGAAATGTGTTTGAAAAAAATAAAAACTTTCTTTCTTTTAGTGGCTTCCCTCTTTTCTCCCTTTCCTTGTGATGAATGTCCCTTCATCAAGCGCTGTCGTACCACTTTCAGTCAGCGCTGTGGAGCGATTATGATTTGTGCTCTCTCCGATTACTATCAAAGAGACATCCTTGAAGATAAAAAAAAGGAAGATTTAAACGTTATGAAAACAATGCGTGTTGTAAATGTGGATTCCCAATAAATGCATCTTCCCCACCTCCTGTGCTGATATATCAAAGTGTCGAATGAGAGCTGACTGACGCAGTAGAAATGACACAAACCCGTCCTCAGCACATCTGTCTTTCTCTGAAGTTTCTCCCCTAATAAAGAAACTCAGCTTAATTCAGAGCAACTTCCCTCCTTGATATTCATATCACCTGGGAGAGAGCACTGTAGTCTTTGTCTGTGTCCACAACTTGACTCCACACCATGAGTCTGCAAGTTAATTAAAAAGTTGGGGGGAACAATTTCATTAATGCGATGGAGAGCTATAGTTGAGTTGATGGTGTGCTTGATATTCAATGGGGCTTCATTATGAGTAGAACACACACCCCTTTCCTTTAACACACACACACACACACACACACACACACAGACACATCTTAGCCTGGGAGCCGGGATAACACCGGGAGCTTCCACCATGTCTTTTCTTTTTACTGGTGCAAAGAGAAATATGGGAAGAATGTGCATTAAACTTTAAGGTTGGGGGTCTGATTGTGTTTTTTATTAAGGCTGCTGTTTAGCCCCGGAGAAGAGAGCGTCTCGCTTTCATTTCGGCTTGGCTGGCGCATTACAGCGGGAGGTCTCCTTCTGCTTGCCCTTTCCACAGAATGAAACTGTCCCTGGAAATCTCTCTGCTCCCTGTCGGCTTTTTCTCTCTCACCTCTCTCTTTCCATCACGACAGGATGGCTTTTTTTATCTGTTATGTGTGTTTTTTTATTATTAACTAGTAGATAAGCAGCTATCTCTACTCCAGTTGGAAGTAAGTGGTAGCCTTGCAGATAATGGGGTTTGATGGGGCTGGGCTCTCTGTGGGACAAACACTGCGATGTTGCTGCTGAGATGTGTAGCTCTGTATTTTATTTGGCATCTAGCTGTGGCTGCTGTGACTGTTGCTGTTCAAATCCTGAAAATGGCACTGACTATTCAGCCTTTGTTTCCAGCTATGTGACAAGAATGTGTAAATGGTTAGTATTTTGGCGGCTGTAGAGAGCAAGTTGAACATTTAAACCCTGCACAAATGTGGCAGCTCTTATATGTGGATACCATCCTTCTCCTGCCTGTCTCAGTATCATGTAAGCAGGTTAAGGTGTGGAAAAAGCACTCTTGGATAATGAGATTAGACTACCTGAAACTAGTTAATTAAAGGCTGTGGGGTGGAACATGAGCAATCCTACCAGTAATTTACTATCAAGAACTTTTAATTCTCTACCAAGCACAAGAAGAGTACACATTTCCCTTCTATGTCGATAGAGAACAACTGACATTAAAGCAACAGCATTTATCTTCGGTTCTATCACAATAATCAAAGTCAGGTAACACTGATTATCTCTGACTACGAGGCTGGCAGAAAAATACAAGATTTTAGACAGGGGATTAGGGCGCTGTTGCCGGTGACAAAAACATGAAAGAAGTATTGCCATGTGACCTTGTGTCATGGAGTTCTTGCCTCCAGTGTCCCTTGAAGGGTTTTTCTTTGGCTCAATCCCTCAAACTCCTCTTGTGTGGTGTAATTTAGCTTATGAACTCATGCTATGTAAACTGAGACAGTGTGCAACATAAGCTCATAACCTTTCCAGGCAGAGTAGTTCAACTGGGTGCCTCCATAGATGACTGCAGAGGCCAGAGGCCACACGCCTCTGGAGCCCAGGTCTCCCACACCCAAGGCATATGTCATACCCACTGCGCCATCACCACCCACTCCCGTATGATAAGACATCACCCTGCCGAGGCCATAGGGTGAGTAAACGCAGGACCCATTTTGTCTGTGTTGAGATATTTGAGCTCCTGCAATATCTTTGTTTACTTTGAAGGTTCAGCTAAACTTAAGCATGACTTTAAGTCATAAATACACCCTCAGGAAGACAGGCACTTTAGAAGTTGGGATGGCATGACACAATAACACATTGTGGTTAAGCTTAATTCTCTCCTCAATTGAGTATTCATTAAATGCTTCTCTGTAACTCATCAAAGTCTCCTGAACAGTCTTTACATATGTGAAATGCGTTTTTCCTTAACACTTTCTTGCCTTCTTCTTATATGTCCCTCCTGTAGCCTTTCATTTTTATAGGATTTCATACAAGCTAAGTGAGTTATATGTGTTGCCAGGTAGAATAAGGTGTTTCTGCGAAGCCAAACCAACAAGACTTTGCCAGACCTGGAGGAAGAAACGAAATCTTGGAACATCATGATATCATGACTGTGTCTGTGATAGCTGCAGGCAAGGCGCTGTTCCATTTCCATTCCAATCAGATTGCATATACAAACTGGGGATGATCGGTTACCGGACCCATAGGCATCTGATAAAAGAAATAAACACTTCCTGCTGCAGTGACTGGACCCATTATGCTGAATGAAACTGTGCATGTTGTCCCCATCATCTCTGAAAGTGGTCTTTGATGAATCAGAACAGAATGAACCACTAGATATTGCTTGGCTTCCATTTATTGAAACGCTTCTTTGTTAGCGCCATTTTTTTCCCGACAAGCCTTTTATCGTATGCCACCTTATGGGCCAAGATAATGACAGTGCTATTAAAATCGCAATCTCCCTATCCGGCATTCTAGTTTCAGCACTTTCTGCTGTTAAAGAGTAATGAGGAACAGAAGGACAGTATTCTTCTTCCCCCCAAACTATCAACTTTGGGGACTGAATGTATTCTTTGCTAGATAATTAATGGCTACAGACAAATGGTGGTTGATTGAGCGACTCATCCCTCTATTTTCAATCACCATCTGCTGTGTGTTGCTGGCAAAAAACAATGTTAATTACCTCAAGTGTGCCCAAGACGTGGCGTATTAATTAGAACAAAAAAGGAAAACCTAAAAGATTCCAGTGTTTTAGTATCTGTAATGGTGTGTGTGTGTGTGTGTGTGTGTGTGTGTGTGTGTGTGTGTGTGTGTGTGTGTGTGTGTGTGTGTGTATATGTTAATTTAGATTTTGTTGATGGATTAGCATACAACTCAGATCCAGAAGGTAATCATTTGGTAATTTGGCCTTTTGATCATTTCCTAGCAGATCAGTGTTGCCCTGTCGTGCTTACGTTTACCTGCTTCCTGTGCCTCGAGGCCATGGAAGGCCTTTAAGAATGCTGGGGCTGGCAACTCTCTGCCACACAGAAGGGACATCAGCAGAAAGATGAATCTCCACTGTGACCGCAGGGACAGCCAGCTGACAGAGAGCGTTAGGTCTCTGGATGCAGACGGCTGGGCTTTTTCACCTGACCGAGAAAAGCAAGAAGGAGAGAGGGAAGAGTCGCGTTGACTCGACGTGACAAGGCTGCAACAACGCTCTTTGGGCCAAAGCTGTGATGGCACCCTGCAAGACTTCGAAAGTGTGCAGGTGGTGTAAGAGGATCCTGATTGGCCTGGCGTCACGGCGCCGCCGCTAACGAGCCGATGTAGAGAGCAACATGTAAATGGGATGATGTGAGCAGCATATCATCGGTTATTATTTGGCAATCACGGAGTAGCATCAATAACAATTAGCATAATTTCCACAACTCCAGTACTTAATGACTTCATTCAAAATACTGACAAATCAAAGATGCTTTTTTCCTTCCTACAAATAGGTAATTTACAGTCTGCTACAGACTGGATGAAGGACATCAAGTAGCGCAAATAAAAAGTAGCACAAGACCTGAATTACAAAATGACTTCATTTAGTTTACACAGAAGTAAAGACCTCTTAAAGACTTACCAATGCCATCGGTCATTAGCAGCCATCGTTTTTGCTTATGACCTCTTTAAATGAAGCAATGACTTGTGAGCTGTTTAATCAAAGATTTATTTCCACTTCTCAAACATTTATATTTAATTTTTTTGAGTTCTGAAGAAGTGGAAACACTTACACAGTATTTCACAGAAACAAACAACAAATAAACCCTTTGCAACGCTTTATGTTGCAAAAATTGTAGCATTTCTTATTTCCAATTCCAGACATTATCTCATGCTCCCTTTTATTCAGCTCTTGGCCACTCGTGCGGATCCCAAGCCTCAGTTTGGGAACCATTGCTTTAGAAAGTATAAAGCAAGCTATCTAGTTTGTATTCTTTTTATTTAAACTGTCCCATACCAGTTGGATAATGGCTCCGTTCAAGCATTCTTGACAAGATGGCTTGGAAAGAGAGAAAAGCTGAGTGCTCGCTCCTTCTCTATGTATTCTCGCTCTTACTGTCTCTCTTATCTGCTCCTTGTATTTTTTGCAGAGTGGTCCTAGCGGATCGTGGAGTTGTGTCTAAATCCAGTTGCCAGCTACTTAGCCCCCACCCGACCCACTCACTCCGACACAAGAGAGCATCTCTCCCTCTCTCTCAGACCTCAGCTTGAACCCATGTATCACGAACAAGCCATCACAATACAGTAGAATGGGCACGTGGACAGTTATTTTTTGTTTGCACTATTTATGTCAATGTACAGACTGCGGCAAATGGCACAGTAATGCAATCATTCATCCTTGCCATCCTGCGCTCCCGTCCATTAGGCTAATGATATTCTGTAACCGTCCTGGGTTCCCTGGCTGTTGAAATCATGAATGTGAGAAGTAGGGAGGCCGCTGCTTAATTGGAGGGCCATGATCAAATTCCAGTGTCTGGAAGCATCTGTCCTGTAGTGCCCATGAGCAACAGACAGAACTTGCGGCAGCTCCAAAGAGGCTGTTGTTGTGATCAGACCAACATATGGAGTAAAGAAGGTGGACAGCAACAGGAGATCAATAAAGGATTAAAAAAAAGAGGGATGATGCTGTCAGTGTTCCTTATCATTTCAAAGCGCACATGCACCTTCAGTGACATTAACTCTCCATTTAAAGACCACAGCTTCTCTAATAACAGTCCATCTGAAAAATGAAAAATGTGCTCACCAGTACCAACCGCAGCAAAACAAAGTTCAGTTGTACAGCAATGGAAAAGAGAGCAAAGAGGTGTTTCTGTCGGTTAACAAGAGTCTCCGGCCACGCTAGCAGCTCTATGCTGATGTGTATCAGGTATATTGTTTACCATATTCACCATCTTAGTGTGTTTGCTAATTAGCACTTAACATAAAGTATTAAGACAAGGCTGATGGGCATGTCGTTAGTTTTGCAGGAGTTCATTAAGGTGTTTAGGATCCGTCATCTGGGAACCATGAATATTAACTTTTGTCCCAGAGATATTTCATAAGATGCGTGAAGACTTTGATCTGCTGGTGGCGCTAGAGGAAAAGTCAGAGGATCCACTTGTTAGAATTCATCATCTGGGAATCATGGATATATATAAGGATATATATATCCATATATATATATATATATATATATAGCAAATTTCATGGCAATAGTTTTTCAGTTATTTCAGTCTGGACCATAGTGGTGAACTGACTGACTGAACAGCGACTGACAGACCAACATTTAAAGCCATAGAGCCATGCCACTAGCATGGCTAATATTAATAATTTACGCATACTTTGTGATAAAACCAACATTGGCTGCTAAGGGCTGGATGAATTTTTTTTAATTTTTTTTTTTGATACGTTTGGAAGTGATATTGAAGGAGAACAAGAGCTACATGTTGCAGAGTTTCCATGGCTGACATACAACCTGGAGATGGAAAGAATGACCACCAGTGTGTTGACTCTCTGATTTGGGCTTCTCTGATTTTCTCCTCTGATACATAAATAGCATCAAGTCAAGGCGATGTCCTGTCAAATTAATTGCTCATTATCACCGTACATCCTTTTAATCCTGATTTAGTGGGCACCATTACAGCTGAAATGCCAGTGTTATCCCAAAGCATTACAGATCATTTGGTAATGGAACTTTCCTCTGTTTGGACTGTCAAACATTTCAGCCCAAATCGTCCTGACTAAAGTGCATTAAAATGCACGGACAGTCAAGCTATAATTACTGTGCAAAAATACCCCATGCCTTAATCCACATGGTAATAACGCAATTAAAGGGGTGTTTCTTGGACTTGGTAATCTTCTGTGACAAGGCTTACAATTCAATTAACCCTGTTTTAACACTTTGTTTCAACTTCCTGTGAGGCTGATTTCCTTTAAACTTACTTCAGTTGCTATAATTATGCCTTAAGAAATGTCCCATTTCTGAATTATCAGTTGTTTATGTCAGTGAAGCACTGGTATTCAGTGGATGGGATCTGCTCTTATCCAGCGGGATGCATGAAAGGCAGTTTCTAAAGTCTGGCTGCGAACAGAATGATGGCTTTGTCATTTATTCTAATGACGTGCTGTCTTTATTGATCTCGACTGACGTGTTCAACTTGTTGCACTCTTCTAAAACAAACTGCTCCAGAGCTCAATATGGAAAACAACACTCAATCAAGTCCAAAATCAAACCTCAATATTTTTGGAATTAAAATCTCTTCTTTTTCTCCTCTGATTTGTGAAGTGTAATGCATCCATGATCAGAGAGTTTCAACCTGATACAATTTCCTCTAATCTTATAGTACAACCAGAGCTGCACTCCTCCTGACGTCTAAAGCCAACCGCGGATCCAACCCATTTAATCACTTCTTTCTTGTTCTCTTTCTAAGCTCATGCTGGCTGTGACATATTGAGCCGGCAAACTTTCCATGTTCTCTAAGAGAAGGTCATTGGGCCAGGCCCAATCGAGCCTCTGAAACGGAGCCAAGATTTCCACTGCTGTCGTTCAGATTAGTATTAGACGTGAGCGCCTTTCCTAAGCAAATCAGACAGTGTGAAGGACAGAACCGTTCTTCCATTCAAGCACGCCTGCTTCTTGTTCAAGAGAGACAGGGCAATGAGTTGTAGGACAAAGGGAAGTTTGTGGGAAGTCTTGACATTTCATGAATGCTTATTTGTAAATGTTACAAGCCGCTTCACTATGTTAGATGAGAAACAATTGTATTACACTGCCGAGAACTATAGGAGCTGTCTATGGTCATAATGTATGTCAGTTTGTGAAAAGCAGCTATGCATAGGCAATATTGTTATAGCTGGGAGTACCTTGTCTAAGAAAGCTTTTCATGATAGCTTCTGGTTGCATGCTTGTTTCTAAAAGTTTTTTTTATTTTTTATTCATAGGGGCCAACGGAGGTTTGCTGACATTTACTCTGCGGACACTTTCATAGCAGACCATCAGACTCACTTGTTCCACAAAGTATTCATGCAAGGATATTTTTTCTGGGGTGACACTTGTGCAGCCAGGCACACACTCTGGATTGAATACCGACACATGATACAAGGACATCAGGATATAAAGTTCACTGCTAAAGGACAACGCAGGACACACAGTGTCCTGTACAGATATGTGAGCACAGCGCTGTGTCCACATTGTGAATTTTGACACCGTTTGGATATAAAACGCAACACACTGTGATTCAAGAGTTTTGTTGCGAGCATGAAACAGTTGGTGGGTGAATTGCTATTGATGCAGCTCTGTAACACTTGGAAGGACAAACTTGCACCTGGATTCAATCATCGTTGATTGGAGAGTGGCAACATGCCCACATGCACACAACACAGCTGATAGGACACACCATTCGGCTCTGTGCAGGACACGTTGTAGCTCTTCCAGACCTGTAACCAATGTTTCCCTTCATAATTAATATTTAAGTATCCAAAAGCATGATTTGACATATCTCACATATGGGTTGAGAGCTGAGCAGACAGCCCTGACATGAACAAGACCTTTAAGTAAGTTGCATTTATGTTATTTTTTCTACAGAGGGGAGCCGTATAGAGGGCTGGGTACTGTTTTGCAGATGTGTAAGGCTTATTTGGAAATGTTGCATCACTTATTGAAGTTTTTGGTTCTTAATTAATGCTTTGACAGGGTTCAATTCAAAACAGTGTTACTCTTGCATCATTATATCCTCAGTCTGTCAATGCTGAGCAGTTAAGGACGAACATTTGGGTTGCAGTGTTTTAGCCAGACAGGTTGGCTTTAGCCCTGTTTAGTACACACGATTCAAGATTTCTCTATTGTTGCCATAAATAAATGAGATAAAGTTTGAAGCAATCTGGATCAATTGGCATAACAGTTAATTTATTTGCATGCGTGCATACTGAAGCAGCCATCTTCAACAAGCATCGTCTTTCTGAACCAACAGCTTTTAACCAACAATTATCCTCTCTCTTTCTCTCCTCGTTTGCCTGCTTGTTGCAGATTCTCATTTTAGATCCCTTGTCTGCGGACTTGTTGGCATGCCGGCCGCATGGCTTAGTTTTGGGATTATGTCAACGCCTTCAGCAGATGCTATTGCATTACATAAAGAGATATGCCATGCTGGAGAGATTCCACTCACTCCATTCTGGCCACGGGCAACAAATTCACATCCTGTCCTATCACTGACATGGCAACCAAGGATTTTGGGAGCATTCCCAAAGCTGCGTGGCATCACTTGTCAAAGGTAAGTTCTTGAAGTTGCATTGAGCAATCTGTGACAACTGGGGGCAGAAAGACTCTTTAAAAAAATTGAAAGAAACAAGCTTTGATATACATCACCTTACTCTGTGCTTAGGGCTAACATTTTAACAAGAAGATGGCTTAAATGTCAACATGTCTCATTACATTTCTGTTATCCATTACACCTGCTTGTACTGCGGATCCCAGTGAGAATCTGTCAACACACCCGTCTGCAGATCCACTCCTAAATAAAGGATATGCCTTTTGAAACCCAATACTGACATGCTATGTGTACATTTAAAGAGGCACTGGTCTTTCTTCTCCTACATACTGGCTGATGCCTTGCACCACCTCATGCAATTTAGGACTACAGTCCTCGTTCGGTGAAAAAATATGAAGTCCTCAATTGCAGTAGAACGTAGAAACCAGCGCAGATATGAGCGCAGAAATCCTCTTAGGACAGGCTTCACGTGGGATTAATGAAACGTTTGTATCCCACCAATCAGAGCGTAAGACTGGCTGTACGTTGATAAATGCAGCGGCTGGAAACGATTGTAATTTAAATATCACGGCCCAATATATACTTGGTTTTGAGGCCTCGCCCCTGCTATTTACGACACGGCCAGACGTAATCCGGCTAAGAAGCGGCACTTTTT
>NC_045751.1:1258952-1261368 GCF_008692095.1 Etheostoma spectabile
GGTGGAGATTGAAACCCTGACATCTCAGTTTAATTTGCAGTAGGATGTGTACCATTTGGCTTCCTCAAAACTAGTATTAGGCTGTAGGAAGAATGCGGAATAGAAAGATCACTTATGCGGTCAACAGTGTTAAATATTAAAGGGACTCTGGCTGAAGTTTATTTAATTTATACATCCGGGACATACAGTATGTATACTCCTAATAGTAACATACAGGCTTATATTGCAATCTCTTAGACCTACATACCTATATTTAAATAAACACATGGTAGCACAGAGTTTAAACAGTTTTTTTAAATTATTTTTTTACTTGTGTTTTTTGTCGTGAGTCAGAGCCAGGCAACAGCTGTGAGGGAGAGTGCGACCCCCCCCCCGTGCTGGACAACCACCCCGACCCTGTCTCCTGACAGCAGAGGGGCTGGAAAAACAAGCCGAAATATGTCGGTCAATGGCAGAAAGAAATTAACGACACACAAAAATCTGAAGAATAAATAAAAATGTTGTGTATCGTCATGTTTCCTGTATTGAATATCATTGCCGTGGAGTAATATTCTGTCTCCTTGGTATAGACCCCAGTTGGGGCTGTGCTGGACGCTGCTCTTTGGGCATCGGGTCAGCTGACTCCGTTACATCTATGACACCCTATATTCCTGCGCAATGTTTTGCACAACCCCACAGGCTAAAACAAAGTTGCAGACCTTTTCTGGCGTGTATAGTATAGAATGCAAAGGCACTCAGCAGCTATTGTAAAAATGTTAAGACAATAGTGGATACAAACACGCATTGTAAATATCAGGGCTGCCAACTTTTCCAAAAACCTTGGAGTGAGATTTTGGGGGGGCCAACCCATATTTTGCCGCGTACAAAGCAATTTCTTTTGGTCTTTATCCTTTAGGTTTTTAATTGGGATTTGGTATAGGGGTGGATGAGGGACTCCCTAGGGGGGTCTGGGGTATGCCCCCCCAGGAAAAAAATTTGAAAAATAAACCATTAAATGGCACTTTCTGGAGAGTATTTTGCAAAAAATGGAAATCAAGTCTTACATGAATGTGCAAAACTGTAGGGTTAGGAGCCTTGGTGTGTGTTGTATCAACAGGTTTTAGGGCATTCAGCATTTACATATAATAGATTATTACTTCTTTAATAAAAGAACGGACCCACACATGTGCCAAACAAATGAACCACTGAAGAGACAGTACATATGTCAGCAACAGCTGAAAGATTTGGGTCTGTGTGAACAGTCCAGGGGTCCCTGGTGTAGGACCAGGGACCCAAAGTTAAATTATGTTAGGGATCAACTAAGACCACTGAAATTCTAAAGATAGAACCACTGAGTTCATAAATTCTAATCCTTTAACCTTTGTGCCAAGGCTCAGTAATGTTTGGCCCCCTCTCCTCTGGCCCCACTTACTGTTTTTACTTTTTTGTGAAAATAAAGACATTTGTTCATTTTAAAACATCAATTATTATTTACAGTTATATTAGAGATGCAGAGTTTAGAGATGCACAATAGTGCCCCTTCAGTATTGATTCTATATATAATATATATATATATATATATATATATATTAATATATATATAATTTATAGTATAGTAAGCTAGTATAGCTCAGGTGTGTTTTCACCAGATTTCTGCTCATATTACAAACTTGTGCACATAACTCCTCCCATCTCTGTTGTCCGAGATGTGGAGAGTTGTAATATAGTCTGCTGTGCATGTCTTGCTCCGCTGATATGGTAGATCTCATCAGACCGTCTGACAGACGCAGAGCCCATTGGGGTCTCTGGTCTCTGACGAGTTATAGAGGTGGCCGTACGCTGCTCTTTATCGGAGGACAACAGGGATGCAACGCGTCACAGCCCCCACAGAGCGGGTCCACTACATAACTGAAGTCGCTACACTACCACCGCGCTGCTCACCTCTATCTTTACAGAGAGAGTGGACACGAACCGACGGACGGTCTGTGGACCAGAGCTCATACCTGAAGCAGGGAAATGCACCTGGATGGCTCGTGGAAAAAATGTTCCTCATTTTGCGACAATTTGAAAATTCCACAGACAGGGACGCTCTTGAACCCACTCACAGTCTCTGAAAGCACAACTATCGATCACAAGTGGCTCAACAGTAAAACAGGATAAACTCATCTTTCTAAATTTGACCGACCGGGTTGACACTTCAGCGTGAGAATCGGGGTGTGGCGTGTGCGCGTGTGTGAAACCAGTCAAATGCGTGTGTCTCACGGCCAATGCGTGAGAGTTGGCAGCCCTGAAATATTTAGTTTTGTTAGAAAGCACTGGAGTTGAAATTGGAATGATGTCAGTGTGTGACGGGGGCTAGCTGCCACAACAACTAACCCCGTTCTCAATGTCAAGGATCCTTCCTTGGTAGGACTTCCAAGGAAGGATCCTTCAGGAG
>NC_045751.1:1261378-1261514 GCF_008692095.1 Etheostoma spectabile
TCCTCCTTAGCATTTGGAGAACATGCACAATGGAACAGGCTATCAAGTGCACGTCATTGCGGGCTCTCGTCATTGAACTTATTTGCCGCATTTCAAAACACTAGATGAAATGGTTGTGGAAGTGTTAACTGTGCTG
>NC_045751.1:1261561-1261674 GCF_008692095.1 Etheostoma spectabile
TAATGTCAAGGAAGGATCCTCCAAAGCCAGGAGGAGGACGCTACATCATCAACGTCCGTCGAAGGACCGTTCCAATTTTGAAGATCCTGTCGGTACACGATCCGTCCTGCCTG
>NC_045751.1:1261684-1261795 GCF_008692095.1 Etheostoma spectabile
TCTGCGCATGTGCATTATGTTCGCGCACACGCAGATGATGATCATGACGTACAAGGATTTACCAGGAATTTACGGCACTGCACGATCCGTTCCACAGTAGCCGTCTGCTGT
>NC_045751.1:1261820-1271691 GCF_008692095.1 Etheostoma spectabile
TCGCTCCACCGGAAAAGTAACGTTAGTTTAGCTAACAGCACTAATTCGGGCTAACCGCTAGCTGAAACAGCATGTTTAAGACCCTCAATTCAAATATTTCTATTATTAACAAACAGCGATAATATATAGTGGTTGTCAGTTCACTTCACTTGGCTCATATAATAACACAATCACTCAAAATTGTCTTTATTATACTTAAAGTCTGTAAAGTAGCTGTGTGGCTTTCCCCACGGTTAGTTTGAGTAACGGTATTGTAGACTGAATCAAAGCTAGCGGTTAGCGAGGAAGCAACGACGGTGGAGGCTAACAGCCTCTTACATCCATGAGGCTAACGGCACAACCGCTCAACAATGCAGATCGTGGACCTGATGTATTAGCTAAGGAGCACGGTTTGTAGCCTACCGGGAAGTTGACGCTAGTTTAGTAACGCTATTGCGGCAAAATAACGGGTACTCAAATAAGGCTTCCGGTGGAGGCTACAGATTTCTGTTAAGTCTATGGACAGGGTGTCTCAACTTTTGCAAGCTGGGACCCCCCCCAAAGCTGGTCTTGCAGTTGGGGCCCTGTGCCAACGCCACCCCACACACCACGATAGATAGTAGATAGATAGGCTATAGTTTTAGGCCACCACTATTATTCTAGTTAATATTATCACTCGCAGTAGCGGAGGTATGCCTATTATCATGACTAGGCTATTTTATAATGTGGCAGTATGTACCAGACTGCTAACGTGAGCATGCGGAGTTATTATTATTAGAGTAGTATTATGAGAGTGATTAGACTATCATCATACTAGGGCTATGCTATATATATTATATGATAGTTGCATGCACTTTATTGTTATTATTGTAATTATTATGATTATTCATGCACTCCATCATTACTCGGCTTGTATAAAAAAATTGGGGACAGTTGCAGCCAGACCTCTGATATTAATGTATTGCTTCTTATTGTTATATACTCCAGGTCTAATAGTAGGCATCATCTGCATTTTTAAGAACGCTTGCAGGTTGGTGGTTACATTAATGTGAAGCCTGAGCTGCTTTGCCTTGCAAGATCACCTCAATTCTTGGCTTTCATGTTTGGAAAACATAGCCTCAAATCATCACCGATTTGTGACCACGATTACGGTATTTAGTGTTGAGTGCCAGTCATTTTGAGAATCACTGCCTCACACAAATATGTTGAGCGGAAAGGAATTATGAAGGTAAATTTGGTTCGCAAAGTGAGGGCGTGTAGTAGATGTCGATGTGAGCACTTGTAAAATATGACATTGAGAGCTGTTGTGAAAAAAATCTGTACCCGGTTTTTTTTCACTGAGTGCTAACTTTCTCGTAGACCAATCACAACTCAGTGATCTCAAACTCTGGAATATGTCGCTGCAGCGTCTCTCGCCCATCGACACTAGTCGGAGAGGTCTGCGCTCCAGTTTTGCAACACTTTATTGCGATACATTGGTGCGAAAAACTAATTTGTATGTGGACTTAGTATGTGGAGGCCCCTTGAGCCAACAGGACGTTAGACTAGCTAGCTTGGCTAACATGCAGCCAGCCCGTTTTGTAAATACGGTGATAATACCTTTAATCATTCACCACTTTATAACGCCCCAGCTGACAACACTGGCGGGAAGGATCCAGGTGGGTTTCTGCAGCCGCCAGACGGACCGCAGGTCAGGGGGCCGTCGGCCAGCGTGGAATACACGCTCGAAAGATCCGCTGACCAAGCTCGACGTGGATCGTGATCTCAGCGGGGACACGGAAGAACTCCTAGACCTCAGTACGCACGCGGAACCAGCCCCCCGGAGCCCACAGCAGTGTTGTGAATAGCAAGCTAGCGTTAGCGACATAACCAAACAAGCAAATTACCAAATAAATAAAATTTTAATTAAAAGTCAGGCGGTCTACACCTGATGGGCGGTCAAAGTCCGCGCTTGCAGGACCTGAGGAATGGAGCTACAGCAGTGTTTCAGTTGACTGTGTAAACGCTGTCTAGGATACACTAAAAGGTATTATTTGTAAGAGGCGCGAGAGTTTAGGTTCGCTAAATGCAATTCCACCAACATGGCGCTGGTGCGGGCTCAGTGGAGGCTGTGCCGGCTACTACCGGGTATGGAGATCATCCGTGTCCCGCTGGAGAGTCAGATCAAGGCGAGGTCGGCAGCGGAGCGTTCTAGCGGTGTTCCACGTGGGCACGAGCCCACATGACGGCTTGTCCGTCTGCTGGCTGAGGACCCTGGGCTCTCCGCCAGTGGTTCTCGCTGGACTGTTTTAATAAAAGTGTTGAGATAATCAAAAAGGATTGTATTTAGAAGCGGGCTGGCCTGATAAGGATAGCTAACGCTGAAGCTTTCATTGCTACATATTAATAAGCCGGACAGAGTTGTCCCTAATTAGGTGACGTAGAACATCCTGCTGTGTCCCGGCCGTCCGTGGCTCAGATGCTCCACAGACTTAAGTCCACAGTTACAAATTAGTTTTGCACCACAATGTATCGCAAAAGAAGTGGTGCAAAACTGCGAGAGCGCAGACTCGCGCTGTGTGATGGAGAAGAGCCACGCGTGCAGCGACAGATTCCAGAGGTTGGCAATGACGAGTGTGTGTACTGGAAAAATGCACTCAAGTGAAAAAAAAACATGGGTAAAGATTTTTCACAAGCTCTGCAATTCATATTACAAGTGCTCACATTGCATCTAACCCGGCTCTCACATTTTGCAACAAATTACCTTCATAAGGAGGGGCTTTCACGGCACCTCCGTGGTGTTGAGCCAGTTTTTTTTACCCTCCCCATACCGGGTTAGGCTGCCTCGGCACCCCCGCGGGAGAGTCCCGCGCCATTGGTCTGGGAACCATCGTGTGCCAGTGTCGTAAATCCAGCTTCATCATGAATATATGCACATGCGCAGAACCGAGGCGCAGGAGGGGCCGGATCCTTGTACCGACAGATCCTGCCGAATCCTCCAAGGACGGAGTTCTGGGCCGGTATCCTAATATGTGTTCTTCTAGGACTAGTGTCCTTGTGTCCTTGTGTAAAGTATTGCTTGGTGCCAAAGTAATGCCCCAATTTAACCCCCCAAAACAAAACAAAGTTAAAATTGAGCCAAAGAATCAGTAAAATCCCAGTGATACGACACGCCCATTTTATCGAGGATACATCGGATGGAACTTGTGTGAACTTGGGTTCCCGGGCCAGGATCCCAGCATCATTCGGGGTAAAGCGGCTTTATGGTTTACGGTACACATACTTTTAACATTACGTCTATATTAAATCAACTAATCATTGAGGGTTTTAAGGCGAGAAATCAGCGGGTGTGGATTTTGAATATAGCAGTTCAACGAAAATGATGGTGAAATAAAAAGCCTTCGAGTTGGACAAGCCCGCAAACCCCGGCGGGCGAGATTGCTAGCAAGCGGGACATGACTGCCGCGAGTTCAACCGGTCAGTCAGATCACAAGACCCCACTCTGGCCCCACATTTAGACAGACCCCTCTGGCACCCCCACATGTAGAACAGACCACTTGCAGCAAAGCCAGGTCCACAATGTCAAGAATATTTTAAACAATTTTTCCGCTGTAAATATACTATATATATGCCTCTTCATCCTGGATGTCCTCCCTCTCGGCTCCTCTTCTGCTCTCGGTTTACATAGAAACCGCCGGCACGTATGACTCAACTTTACCCGGATCCTATTAATTTTAATGCCGTATTGTAACGTTTCTTTCTGCTTACCAAAGAAATTGAATCGAACAATGTTACAAGGATTTTTACCCGCGTTGTGTCGTTATTATTAGGGATTGGCCCGTGATACGTTACTAGCACTTGAAAAGCAAAGACGGAAGAATGAACAAAAAACAAAAACCACATGGGCGGGTGAAGGGTTACCGTCCTGGCTTTATTATGAATACACACAATCAGATGCTACACTTTAAAGTGGAAGCCCCCTCTACGATGGGGGTTTGTTGGTCGCAATAACAGGAGAAAGCTTCGTATCAAAACTGGTCAACAGCGTTTTTTGGTTTCTTGCTGAACTTGCGCGAGGCCAGTCTTCACAGGTACAGATAGCAAGGTACGGTCTCCCACAAGAACACAAGTACGTCGCTTGCTTACTTGGTATTGAGAAACCCCTCATTCCGTGAAAATTTCCTCCATAGACAGAGACGGGGGGGTTCTCAATCTGTGTTCTTCTATGGTAAGTGTGTCCTTGTGGTTCGATGTGGCAAACGTCAGTTGGTGCGCCAACAGTACTCGACCCATCACAAGTAGCATTTCGCCAAGAACAGCTTATCTAAAATCCCCCGATGTGAACGCGACACTCGCCATTTTACTCGAGGGATACATCGGATGGTAACTTGTTGTGAACTTGGTCCACGTGGCAGGTATCCGCCAGCATCGATTCCGGGGTTTACGTGTGGTAACAAGCGCCGACGGGTTTGGTTAAACATATTTTCACACATTTACGTTCTATATGTAAATCAATAAGTAATTTTTAAGAGTTTTAAGGCCGAGAAGAATCGCGTGCAGATTTGAATATAGGCCGTTCAACGAAAATTGATGTGAATTAAAAAAGCCTCTAGAGATGTTTGAAACGCTCCACAGCAAACCCGTGGGGCGAGCTAGCTTGCTACGCAAGCCCAGGGCAACAGGACTCTCGCGAGCGGTCACATCAGTCAGCTCACAGAGCCCTATGGCCCTAGTCTAGACAGACCACTCTGGCGCCCCACACTGTAGACAGGACACTGCAGCAAAGCGAGGAGTCCAAGATATTGTAAGATACATTTTAAACATGTTTTCGCCCTTCAATATATAGTTCTGTCCTCTTCATCTGGCTCTCCTCCCGCTCAGGCTCCTCTCTCGCTTCTGGAACTTAAAAGTCTGGCAGTGACCAACTTTACCCAGTCCATCTATTAATTTTAATACCGATTTTAACGGGTTTTCCATTTTCGCTTTCAATTAAAATTGAACATATCGCCGAAACAATGGTTACACAGGATTTTTCACCGCCGTTGTGTCATTTATTTATTGTATTTTTGCGCACGTGATACTTATAAGCACTTTATGAAAACCTGAAGAGCCAGTAAACAACCAAAACAACAAGGCGGTGTTGTAAGGGTGACCGTCCTATGCTTATTATGAACCCACCACATCAAAGCTAACTATAAGTGCGGCAAGTTTAAGCGCCCTCTTTGCTGGGGGTGTGCGCATAACAGGAAAGAAAGATAAAGCTTGTCTCAAATGTCAACACGTTGTGTGTGCTTCTGAACTTGCGAAGTTCAGTCTTTCAGGTACAGCATAGCACAGTACGGTATCCCCAAGGAACACAAGTCCGGTTGTTTGGCCTTACCTGCGTAGGAGGAAACAGCCCAAGTATGCATGTGTGGTCTCATTCGGCGGTCCCAAATTCACCCACATCCTAGCGCGTGCCTTGCCGGCTCCGTATAAAAAAAAAATCGCGGACATAAGAGGGAGTCGAGAGGCATCGTGCAGTCATGAGAAATAATAATGTAAAGATGTAAGTATCTTTGGTGTGCTGGCCCGTAAATGTTATCGACGTTAATGTTTTACATCACATGTGAAAGCTTAACGCTGTAATGCTGGCGAATGCTCGTACAGATAATAGGTAGCAACCCCCCGAGCTAAATTAGTAACGAACCTATCAAGTAACATTCGGCTGTTAGCTAGCTAGCTGCGGGGGGTTTTCTTGTAAAGTGGAATGTTCTGGTGACAGTGTTCATCTCTTTTTATTTGCCAGTGTACCGTATATGCGTAACGTTAGCAGAGATTAGAAAGTTGGTGGTCTGAGCACTGGTTGTATCTGGTAGACGGGAGGTAACCACCTGCACCGTGTAACTTCAATATGGGCAACGAAGGCTGACATGTATGAGTAGTTTCCCAACTGTTAATAACGTTGTTTATGCCGTTCATAACGTTATATCTTGTGTGTGTTAACTGTCTTTTAACAGGGACTAACGGAGGCGGTCACCAAGGCCCCCCCCGCAGCCACAACAGAGCAACGACCAGCAGGGAGACAGGGCCACAAGAGAGAGGTTGACGATTATTGCGACCTAGTAGAGATTAGCATCTAACAATTAAAAAGCCTTAATATACTGGTTTGTCGGTCATTAAGTCTTGGGCGAGGTTATAGGACTGAAAACTGTCTTTGTTCCTGTCATGTTCCCATGCAAATTGTGAACTGGACCGTAGGAGGAAACTGCCACAACACTTAATTATATTCAGATGCTATCTGTTTTTTAACTCAGGGTATACATGTTAAAAACGAAAAAAGCAGTTACAATTAAGCTTGTAGTTTAGTGCATACTGTACCATTTTGCATAACACGCTGTCAAAAATAGCGTGACACAATGGGCCTACGGACCAGATGCTGACCACGAGTGATATGTTTGTTTGTCATACATATGAAGAAAAGACAAGTCACTGAAAGGTTTGCGGTATAAGGTGATTTCTGCCACGGTATACAGTAGGGTGACATTCTGATACACCGCTATCAAAAATGTGGACCCCTTGGGCCTAAAGACCGGAGTGTCTGACCAGAGTGATATGTTCATTGTAACAGTGTGAACGATTCGGACAGCACCGAACTGGGCTGCGTTGTTGTGACAGGTTACATTTTGAAATGTTCAACTTATATAGTTTATGTATTGGGGGACACTCACCAATGAGTTAAAAACAAAATTACTACTTGGTTATTTGATAATTTCCGCCCACAGCTTTGTACGGATATGGCTAACAGCCTCCAGCTGCGACGTAGTTTCTATTATTTATATGTCACCGCATCCTCAGAAAGATTGAAGTCTGCTCTGGGATGGTTACTTAGGGGCCAACCAGAATAACACGCACACAACAAAGAGAAAATCTATCTTAGTTTCTTGTTAGATTTCAATAGAACTAGTCCACTCAAATACAGCCTTATATCTCAAGTATGTTATACAACCATTTTACCGACATTATAAAACAGCCCTGACAGTTTCCGCGATTAGCAGAACAGGAGCCGTGACAAAGCCAGTCGTCCAGTTTGGAGAAGAATCAACCTGCACAGTGGCAACAGCACCCCTTACAGAACCACAATCATCACGGATGGTCACAGAATTTGGTGTTGTACACCCGGCCAACAAGGCACTCGCGAATAGCGATTTGTGGGTGATTTGGGACGCGCGACAGGAAAAGCGTATGTATCCTCTCTGTCTATGGGAAATTCGGTTGTTGATTGAGGACTCCCGTGCTCCCTTTGGAAGGAAATTCGGAGGAGGGCTTGACATGAACGGTCCTTCGGCGCGTGGGGCGGGCGCCGGTGACGGACGATGGATACTCCAAATCAGTCTTTTGAAGGATTACTTCCTTGACAGTCGGGGGGAAACACCACCAGTGTGACGCTATAGCCGCTCATCCCTTTTTCACCAGGGTTGTCCCACCCGAAAAGTTGAAGTTGGAAAACACAGGCTATTTCCAATTTGATGGAGGATTGGGGACGACGGGGGAGGGGGGGGGCTGTATCTTTGACAAGCCAAAGTGCACTTCAGAGCTACAATGAGGTAAGTCAGGGCACCTGTATATCACTCAGCCTAGGAATTAGAAAATGTCGTGGAAGCTTAATTTTGCGAGGCCACGCGACTGTTTAGGCTGTAGCCCTTTACCAATATCATAAATCAGGGCCCATATGTTTTGTCCCCTATGTCCAGTCTACATCAGAAAAGGGTGGTAGAAGGGTTCTCAGAGGGAACAAGAGTGGGCACTTTTTCACAAAAACCAAATTAGAACCTACACAGGTTTTTTGTTAGAATCTTTGAATGGTAAACCAGTTCACGTATCACCACATTGTAGTGTTAACGGTACCTGGTCATTTGTGCCGAGCGCTAGCAACCAAGCTAATGGTTCGCAAAACGGTATTGATTCTAGACAAGATGTTGATTTTACAAAATGAAAACCTTGGTGTCTTCCCGGCACAACAGTTGCAAAATCAACCTTTTTGTGCATGTAATCGTTCGTGATTTTTTCCGTGTAAATTGAAACAAAACAAAATGTCATTTTTTTTCACACAATTCTTGATGCTTTTTTTGCCAATCGATTTGTCACTTTGATTTTGAGGTTTACACTACGTTACAATAACCTTCTAACTTCAGTTTTTAGTTTTTGGGGAACCTTAGGTCAATAAAACACCCATTTATAGGAATACGGACCTCAGTTTGAGTTTGGAAACACCCAAAATTAGGTAAGTATTTAAATTTAAGGAATGGGTGTGAAGAGATCATCACAGAATGGAACTATTCTCAAAACCGTTCTTAACAATACTCTTTCAAAACTACTTCAATGTGTTTTGTCAAATGCATACAAATCATGAATAAAACCCCAAAATTATGACAAGTATGAGTTGTGTACTGCCAACAGAGCGTTCGTGTGGAATCAATTCCATCGCTTATTGGTGGGTAGCTAAAGAAAAGTAACATTGATAAAGGCACAACGGGGTCAATGTTGACCACATCGAGGACACATGAGGGCACAGCCTTACTTTAATGCCAATGTCCTGTACCTCATATTACTCTAACGAAGGTTGGGTTTCATGATTATCTGTTCCGCACACACAAATGCGGCCTGTTTAGCTGTAAGCCTTTATCTTACTTAAAATCCAATTCTGCCCCCGTCTGATATCTCCGCGGAAGGCACAGGCAGGTTGTGTATGGCCAGAGAGGAAACACGGGGGGGGGGGGGGGAGGGAGCAGCTATTTTTACCTGAAGCCAGGACGTGCCGCACCAACCCCAGAAGGTGAGGCGGACGGGAGAATGGAATTGGGCACGTTGGAAGTGGACGCGGTAACGTTAATCCTCTGACGCAGAGATCATTATTAAAACGCTGGCATGAAGCTCGGTCTCTGGACATGAGCACACGTACTGTGCAAACACGACAGCAGGGCCTCGTGCGTGCGTGCTGTGAGTGAGAGAAAGAGAGAAAGGGCAGGGTGTATTTGCTGCTCTAAGAGCTCATAGAGGACTACCTGAGTGTTCGTGGTAATTCCTGGGATGACCGGTGACTCTACCGTGCCCTGACCTTACTCTTGTAGATGAAACGTGCACTTTGCCTAAAGCTACACCCCCCCACCCCCTCTCGGCCAAAACCCAGGGGAATAGCACTGTGTTTTCAACTCACTTTAGGGTTTGGAAAAAACCACTGATGGAAAAGGATGAGGCTATAGCAGTGCACACTCAGTCGTTCGCCCTGGCAAGCTGCCCCGTCAGCCACACTGACATCATTCCAATTTCCCACTCCAGTGCCTTCTAACCACAAACTCTGCATATTTACAATGTGTGCGTATCACTATTGTCTTGTTCACATTTTTACAATACAGCGGCTGAGCGCCGTCGCATATCTTGAAGGCAATATTTTGTGCCTTAATATGCCGTTAGTAGAAGCCTCCAGATTTGAAGAGGGCGATACGCAATTTCGCAGGTCCAGTTGAAAGCGTAGCGTTGTACGTTGAAAGCGGAGCGTTCAACCCGGAGGCGCAGCGAGGGGACACCCTTTTGTTATTATTTCGGATGGCGCCAATCTGCTGACTACTTTGGGAAGCGGGATTGCTGAGGCACCGCATCCCCAATGCAAATGGAATGTCTGTTGCTTCCTGCGCCGGTTGGATTTTTCAAGGCTTGTCTCTGACTGCTCAAAGTCCGGGCGTATGATTTCTATTATATAACATAACAGCGATATATATAATAGTGGTTACGTCAGTTCTACTTCACTTGTGCTCATATAAAACACAATCACTCAATAATTGTCTTTATTATTACTATAAAGTCTTAAATTAGCTTTAGCTGCTTTCCCCACTGTTTAGTTTGAGTAACGTTATTGTAGACTGAATCAAAGCTA
>NC_045751.1:1271716-1274952 GCF_008692095.1 Etheostoma spectabile
GAGGTTGTTAGCCGGGAAGCAAACGACGGTGGAGGCAACCAGTCCTCTTACATCCATGAGGCTAACGGCAACCGCTCAACAATGACAGATCGTGGTACTGATGTATTAGCGAAGAACGGTTAGCCTCTACCGGGAAGTTGACGCTAGTTTAGCTAACAGCTATTGCGGCAAATAACGGGACTCAAATAAAGCTTCCGGTGGAGGCTACAGAGTTTCTTAAAGTCTATGGACAGGGGTCTCAACTTTTGCAAGCTGGGCCCCCCCCAAAGCTGGTTCATTGCAGTTGGGGACCCTAGTGCCCAACGACCCCACACACCACGATAGATAGATAGATAGATAGGCTATATTTTAGGCCCCACTATTATTTATAATATTACATCACCAGTAGCGGGTAGGGATGCCTATATATACAGGCATTTTATAATTGGGCAGTAGTACCAGACTTCTAAGTGAGCTGCGGATTTATTATTATTAGTAGTAGTATTATGAGTGTATTAGCTATCATCATTACTAGGCTATTGCTATAATTTATATGAAGTTGCATGCCTTTATTGTTATTATTGTATTATTATATTATTATCAGTAGGCCTATCATTACTAGGCTATTGCATAATTGCGGGAAGTGCACCAGACCTCGATATTAATGTATGCTTTCTATTGTTATAATCACTCAGGTCTAATAGTAGGCATCATCTGCATTTTTTAAAGAAGCTTTGCAGGTTGGTGTTTAACATTAATGTGAGCACCTGAGCCTGCTTGCCTGCAAGAGATCACCTCCAATTCTTGGCTCATGTTTGAAAAACATAGCCTCAAATCATCACCGTTTGTGCACCGATTACGGTATTAGTGTTGACGTGCAGTCATTTTGAGAAATCATGCCTCACACAAATATGTTGACGCGGAAAGGAATTACTGAAGGTAAATTTGGTTGGCAAAGTGAGGCGTGTAGATAGATGTCGATGTGAGACCTTGTAAAATATGAATCTGAGAGCTGTGGAAAAAAATCTGTACCCGTGTTTTTTTTCACTTGTGAGCACTTTTCGTAGACCAATCACAACTCAGTGGATTGCAAACTCTGGAATTGTCGCTGCAGCGTCTCTTCAGCCATCACACATCGGAGGGTCTGCGGCTCCAGTTTTGCAACACTTTGCGATACATTGGTGCGAAAAACTAATTTGTACCTGTGGACTTAGTCATGTGGAGGCCTCTGAGCCAACAGGACGTTAGACTAGCTAGCTTTGGCTAACATTGAGTCCAAGCCCGTTTTTAAATATGGTGATAACCTTTAATCTACTCACACTTTATAAGCCATCCAGCTGACAACCTGGCGGTGAAGTCCAGGGTGGTTCTAGAGCCGCACAGACGGACCGCAGGTCAGGGGGCCCTCGGCCAGCGTGGAATACAACGCCCTCGCAAGACATCCGCTGCACCAAGCTCGACGTGGATGTGATCTCACGGGGGACACGGAGACTCAGACCTCAGTAGGCAGCGGAACCAGCCCCCCGGAGCCCACGCAGTGTTGGTGAATAGCAAGCCAGCGTTAGCGCTATAACCAAAAAGCAAATTTACACAATAAATAAAACTTTTAATTAAAAGTCAGGCGGTCTACACACTGAGTGGCGGTAACGTCCGCGGCCTGCAGGACCTGGATGGAGCTCACAGCAGTGTTTCAGTTTGACTGTTAGAAAGCTGTCCTAGGATAACTAAAAGTATGTATTTGTACCAGAGGGTTTAGGTTCGCTAAATTGCAATTCCACCAACAGGCGCTGGTACGGGGCTCCATGGGACGGCTGTGCGCACTACCGGGTAGGAGTCTCCGTGTCCCGCGGAATCAGATAAGGTCGAGGTCGGCAGCGAGCTTCTAGCGGTGTTCCACGTTGCGGCCGAGCCCACTGCGGCTGTCCTCTGCGGCGCAGGACCCTGGGCTCCCAACGCCAGTGTTCTCATCTGGACTGTTTAAAAGTGTTGAGATTAATCAAAAGGTATTGTATTTAGAAGCGGGCTGGCCTTACGTAGGATAGCTAACCTGCTAGCTTTCATGCTACATTACATAAGCCGGACAGAGTGTCCTACATTCAGGTGCGATAGAACTGCTTGTAACCCGGACCGTCCGTTGGCTCAGATGCTCCACAGACTTAAGTCCACAGTTACAAATTAGTTTTGCACACAAATGGTATCGCAAGAAAGAAGTGGTTGCAAAACCTGAGATGAGCGCAGATCGCGCTGTGTGATGGAGAGAGCCACGCGTGCAGCGACAGATTCCAGAGGTGGAAGTCATGAGTGTGTGTACTGGAAAAAGACTCAAGTGAAAAAAAAACATGGGTAAAGATTTTTCACAAGCTCGCAATATCATATTACAGTGCTCACATTGCATCTACCACGCGCTCTCACTTTTGCAACAAATTACTTCATAAGAGGGGCTTTCACGGCACCTCCGTGGTTGTTGAGCCAGTTTTTTTTCCCTCCATCCGGTTAGGTGCCTCGTGCAGCCCCCCGGGAGAGTCCAGCGACACTGGTCTTATGGGAAACAGATGTGCAGTGTCGTAAATCCACTTCATCATGAATATATGCACATGCGCAGAACACGAGTCGCGCGGAGGGGGGATCCTGTACCGACACGATTCCTCCGAATCTCTCAAGGACGGAGTTCCGTGCGTATTCTAATATGTGTTCTCTAGGACTTGTGTCCTTGTGTCCTTGTGTAAACGTTCAGTTTGGTGCCAAAGTAATGCATTAACCCCCAAAACAAAACAAAGTTAAAATTAGCCAAAGAATCAGTTAAAAGCCCCGTGATGAGCGAAACACGCCAATTTTATCCGAGGATACATCGGTGGAACTTGTGTGAACTTGTTCCACGGGCCAAGGTATCCATGCATCAATTCGGGTGTAAAGCGCTTTATGGTTTACGGTCACATATTTTAACATTTAGGTCTATATTAAAATCAACTAATCATTTTAGGGTTTTAAGGCGGAAGAAATCAGCGGTGTTGTGGATTTTGATATATAGCAGTTCAACGAAACATATGGTTGAAATAAAAAGGCCTTTTCGGAGTTTTGACAAGCTCCGCAAACCCCGGCGCGCGAGCTTGCTACGCCAGCGGGAATATGACTCTCGCGAGCGTTCAGTCAGCTCAGCGAATCATTACTAGGCTATTTTTATAATTGGCAGTAGTACCAGACTTCTAATGTGAGCTTGCGATTTATTATTATTAGTAGTAGTATTATTATGAGTAGTA
>NC_045751.1:1274962-1275061 GCF_008692095.1 Etheostoma spectabile
CATCATTACTAGGCTATTGCTATATATTTATATGAAGTTGCATGCTTTATTGTTATTATTGTTATTATTATTATTATCATCAGTAGGCCTATCATTACT
>NC_045751.1:1275071-1276946 GCF_008692095.1 Etheostoma spectabile
TATAATTGGGAATTGGCACCAGACCTCTGATATTAATGTATGCTTTCTTATTGTTATTATCACTAGGTCTAATAGTAGGCATCATCTGCATTTTTTTAAAGAAGCTTGCAGGTTGGTGACATTAATGTGAGACCTGAGCCTGCTTTGCCTTGCAAAGATCCTCAATTCTTGGCTCAATTTGTCCCTTGCGAGATTGCACGGCCGATTCACCATGCTCATCGTCGAAGAACGAAAATCCGTTGCAGCCAGCCCCTGTGCGAATCAATTCATATCGCCACAATCACATCAGCACGCTAATGTAGCTTAAAGATACACAAAATACAACAACAACGCCTTGTCCGCCGACCTCACCGCTGCCCCCCCCCCCCCCCCACCCCACCCCACCACCCCCCCCCCCCCCTCCCCCCCCCCTCGTCCCCTCTCCCCTTAGTCAGATAGCTGTGAACTTCTCTAATACTCGAGTACTTTAGTTCTATGAAAAGAGACTATATTGAAGCATAGTTTTATGTCTACGCCTTCAGCCAGCCTTAGATGGAACTACTTCAGCGTAAAATAGGACAGAATATCTAGTCGAATTCGTATTCTAAAAACCTTGAAAATAGGTTGCGTTTAAGGAAGAGATGGGGCATATGGTTGGCCGTTGTTAGATGACAGTAGCGGCTGGGAGGGTGGGACCTCTACGCGAGGTCCTGGGATTCTGAATCAGTGAAAGCGGCTAGGACTACAAAGTTCGGTCCTGGTACTGCAACAGTAGAGGCTGGACTCTACGGGTTGTCCTGGATACACTGAATTACTAGTCAGCGGCAACGGGACCACTACTGGGGTCCGGATTCTGAATAACCCGCCCGACTAGCTTGGTAACCACGCTTAGGAACAAGCCAGGTTCAGTCTCATAAGTAGCCTGGTCAACTACAGCGTGTACATGTTCCACCATCTGGAAACGGCTCTATCATTCGAGACATCTCAGTCGGATAACGTCCCGACCGGGCCTTAGCACTGTCTTCATGGCTCTCGCGTAGTCTATGAGACGAGTGCAAACATAGAAGCGCGTATCGACTGAGTTTTACATGATAACTGTGGTTATGATCGACGCCTTCAGCGAGAACAAAGACGTTCGTTGTATGGTAGTTGTATTGTAGTCAACAAATCTACCGTATTGGTGATGTGTCAGAACTATTTTTACAACAAATTCAAAACGAATTATGCGAAAGCGTTACTTAGTAAAGGAGGATTATCCGAATCTTTTGCGTAAGGACGATGTCTTGATGATCCGTTTAGTGTGCAACCGCAACAGAGCGAGCACATGGATATGCAGTCCTCAAGGACACAGCTCTATATGAGGTGGAAGAGTGGACAGTCAGACTGAAGGAACTCTTTAGCCTCTGCCCTCGGTTTTCTGTCTTCCCTGGGCCATCATTGATACGAGATGATACGACTGAACTCTTGGTGATCGTCTAAAAACGAATCTCCTTCACTTTGCTGTCAACATATTTGTGTGATGGCAAGATTCTCAAAAAAATGGCACTGCACTCAAATACTTATAATACCAGGCTAACCCACACCACCGTCGGGCCTCAGTGTGTAGTAGAGACGGGTGCCCATGTACAGAGGCTTGCTCCTCGACGCAGCGACGCACCCGGTGGCCCCGTTTGCGTGCATGTCACTCCCACCCCCCCTCTCTTCACCGTCTTTCAACACATCACTGTCACGCTATCTAATAAAGGTGACATTCTGAAAACCACGTCGGAACATAATAGTAGCTTAACTAAAGAACAGGAGAACTCTTAAAATACCAGTGGTAATACCGGGTTGCCACACAATCTTTACCTAGCTAGGAGGATGATTTGGGCTATGTTTGTCAAACATCTGAAATGT
>NC_045751.1:1276971-1298784 GCF_008692095.1 Etheostoma spectabile
CTCACACAAATATGTTGACGCGAAAGGAATATGAAGGTAAATTTGGTGCAAAAGTGAGGGCGTGTAGATGCGATGTGAGCACTTGTAAAATATGACTTGAGAGCTTGTGAAAAAAAATCTGTACCCGTGTTTTTTTTCACTTGAGTCACTTTTCTAGTACAATCACAACTCAGTGATTCCAACCTCTGGAATCTGTCGCTGCAGCGTGCTCTCTCCATCACGTACTACCCTTCAAGACAGCATTCAAAATTTCATACGGAGTCTCAATGGACTTGCCTTCCCAGGTAATGGAAAGGTAAATGAATGACATAAATATGAATATAATAATACTAGTTGAACACTATAGCCCAGCTGGGGCTTGCATTAATGAGTAGCAGATGCAATTAAACTACTCAAACACCATAATGCAGACTTGGGGCAGTTAGTTCCTAAATTATTTGGCTATGAACCCAGTCCTCCTTTTCCTTCTTGTTATGAGGGTAAGAAATCTCATGTTTTTTGACCCATGTGGCTCTACTCCTGCATGCTCTGAATGCTCCTTGTCTTTGGATATGAATATCTTTACGTATTAAACTTATGAACTGTCATGCCCGGTTTGACTCCCAGACTGGAAGGAAAGACAGGCTTTTCTGACATAGGGCGGAGTCACCCCAAGCTTATTTGTGGACTTCACCAAAAGAAGAAGCGGGACCCAAAATGAGACACGGCATAATTTGATAAAATACACTCCGCCTCGGTTGATGAGTGGCAGAGAGAAAGAGGAATGTCGTGCCAGGGCGGATTGAAAGCGCTTCCAAACTTTCAACTCTATCAGATAACGGAAAGCAGGCTAAAAACCAATAACAGAGGAAACACGACGGACAGACAGACAAGAGGGACAAAAAACGGGAGTTGAAAAGTCAGCGCAGTATCCACAGGAGTGATCAAGACAATTCCTTAGAGTTTGGTGAAGAAAAAGAGGAGGGGAAAAGGGGAAAACACTCACCCTTTTAACTCTCCTCCTACACTCGTCTTTCCTCTGAACGAGCAGGAGGAGAGAAGGGTGGGGTACGTGGGGCGGAATGAGGTCCGACTGCACCCGGACAGAATGGAAGCGCCGCTTTGAAGTTCTTCGGCGAAATTGAAGAATGTGCAGTGAACCTGAGAGACGATGGGTAAGGGCCCCAGGACTTTGTGTGCAGGGGTGTGTGCATCTTTATGGTAGGCTGACTATTAACTGTAGGCGTGATATGGAACATTTATTGACATTCTATCTCTGGATGTCATGCAAAGGCAAAAAAACCTCTGTTACTTTGAACTCAGAGCCGAGGCAAAGTGTAAGACAAAGACAGGAGCTTTTGCAGTTCACTTGCGGTCTCCTCATCAATCTAGTCATCAGCCTGTGGAGCACCCAAAGATACACTATTATTGATTATCTTTTGCATAGTAAATAGAGTGTTCGTTCATCTCAGCCAAGACCCCCCGTTCAGTTACTGTTGCTCACAGCAGCACCTGACTATTATTTTCTATTCTTGACCAGGACAATTTTGGCTTCATCACATACCGCTACAGCTTGTGACGCTTTGACGCCCTTGAGAAGGGACACAACCTTACGCAGGTCAACGAGCCTCAGTTAGCTGTGCTTTGGCGGCCAAAAGCAGTTCGCAAAAACATTACACAGACTTGGGTAAGGCAGACTTTGTTGTTCTCTCCACCAGCCCCCTGAAGCCATGCGGTATATTTGCGTAGCTGGGAGGACTGTCAAGAATGAAGGGAGAGAAAAAAGGCTGAGTGATGCTGGCAAGATAAAAAAGAAAGAGCCATCTCGTGATGCTAAAACACTTCATACAGCCTGATGGTCCGTCAGGCATTCAGGGGCTAAAGGGGGAGAGAGTAGAGGTGAATCTGCAAACACCCAAGAATAAGAGACTCCATTTCCTCCTGGCTGATAGTGGCAGTAGACTAACGAAAAAAGGCAGACTACCATTAATCATGCAGACATGAGATGCTTGTTTCTACCCTGTTGATATGAAACGCAAGACTATAGCGGACAAGAGATAGTACTTAAAGGAATGTGTAGCAGGTGTGGTGTCGGCTGGTGGATGTGTGTGTGTGTTTGTGGGGGGGGGGGGAGACATTTAAGGGCACAGCAAACGAGGAGGATGGACGGAGAGATGAAATTTGAAGAGAAAGGCAATGTTGAGAAAAGAGAGGAGGTGGAAGAGAAGGTGGGAGCAAGGAAGGCCACAACAACCAATCCTCCTCTAGAGGAGGATGCTGCCAGCTGTTGCAGTGCTTAAAGGAGGACAGCCTGATGTGGAGGGTGGGTGGCCGTCCCTTTACATAGAGGGAGTCCGGGGGTCTTGGGCAGAGTTCATATAACATTATGATTCATTTGAGTAAACATGCATGTATGCAGCCAATGTATACAGTTATTGGTTGATCAGATTCAGAATGTAAACCCAATCTGTACTTGAGGTATTTGATAAAAAAAATGCCAAGATATAATTTTGTCCTGGACATGATGTCCCCTTTTGACATGAAGACATTTTTTTTCTATTCTTTAGTTAATAATTATACTGGTGGCAATAATTGAGGTCCGCTATAATTGAAACTTTCAAGTGAGATGCCACTCTATGCCAGTGTTACCCACCACAAAAGATCATCTCCTCCATGTGATGATATAAGATCGATTGACTCTTTACATCAGTGGTGCGACCCAGGCCAGTCTTTTCTATGGACATGTATTTACCAGCAGAACAGGATGGGAGTCTGGGATGTATAATGCATGCCCGGCTACCAGAGGGTCAAACGGGTCACTCGGAGAAAAGAGCACTTTCCCTCAATAAATGAAGCGGTTAACTTTACATTTTCAAATAGGCACATGCTGAAGCTATTCAGCTTTTAAAGACGGGACATGATGAGAAAATTGACACACAGAGAACAGTTGCTAATCCTAAGCCTTGAGGACAGACATTGATTGCCGAAGATTGACTAATCAGTCTACTGAATTGGAAAGGCCTTCATGCGACGGTCTTTTGTCAGGAAAGGGCCTATTTTGGTCGTCCCGATCTGATAGGACAGGATGAAGAGATGGAGAGGAAATGTTTCGGATCTTATAATAGTGCGGTGTCCAAACCTCTCCAGTTTCTCAATCTTAGAAGGCTCTGTTTTGTGTCTGCGGAGGACACTGTCCATTAGTTTTAAGTAGGAGCACCGGGGGATTTTTCACCATCAAGGTGCGCAGTGTGACACAATCCAGCCCTTGACATTGCATTAGATCACGACTGGTGGCTTCTACCTGCCATGGTCAATTGCCATTTCTCAAAGCTCTTGGAGTGTGCTTGCTGGGCCCTTTGGGGGCCCATTTGTGAAATCTGGCTGTTGGCAGCAGAGATAAGAACATCTTTATGTACTTATCAGTTATCAGGAAAAATGGGACTATAAGATAGACTGATATGCTTTTACATTGGTGCCCGCCGTGTGAAATAAGGCAAATTTTCCTTCCGCATGGCTTGAATTGGTAGTGGTTAAGGGGTTTCTATGAAACATGCAGTCATTGGATTGATATGTTTCAAAAATTTATTGTGCCAGCCAAGAACATTTGTTAACACCTTACCCCCCGTATAAAAAATAATTTGTACTGTTTACCCTGGGCACACAGCTATCCGTTTATTTGAAGTTATCACATTTTCATGTATTTGTGGAAAATTTGCAAACCTAAACCATTGGAGCAACGGATGTGTGTGGAACAATTATTTTCTTTTCAGGTACATGCAGATCCATAAAGGCAATAGCAAAGCGACATTAGATTAACATTGAGCTCAAAATGGACTGCGCAAGCAATGGTGATAACCTTTGTTTTTGGCATTACAAAGCGACTGCTCGCTCAACACTAACCACGGTTTCCGTTGCGTTTTCAGACTCTCAGGCGGACGACGCGATCCAGCTTCCACAAAAAGCACGTATGATCCAGGATTTTGACAGCTTGCGAGAGAGGCCCACACAGCCTGAGAAGGGGAACAGTTTAGTGGCGCTGCTGTCGGTCACAACGAGGGGACTTCTGATACCTAGATACTGTTTCTCGCTCCTTAAAGACGAGCTACCAGAGGTTTACACTTTATGTCAGAGTATATAAGGAAAATAAGTCTTAGACCTATATCAATATTAAATGATATATCAAATACTAAAGTTTACTGAACATAGCTGGAGAAGAGCTGGGAAAACGACATTGCATTCTGGGAAAGCCAGTGAACCCTCGAACCTGGTGCACCGGTTCGGTTGCATATACTGCTGCACAAGCGTCAGTGAAAGAAGAAGAAGAAGAAAAAAACGTCATGATTTTTTTTCTCTAAGCCCTACAAGGACCACCATTCATGGGGGTGAAACATCAGCTTGTTCAGCCCGATTTGTTTTCCGTGCTGTTGATTTTTTTCTTTCTTTTAAATTGATGTTTGGATCTAGTGTTACATTACAAGCAAGAGTGTTGGGGAATTGTCCCGAAGGTAAATTGCTCAAGGTAAACACTTTGTGTCTACATTTTAAGGAGAATGTAGACGTGTATTTACAAATCTATGCAAAAGGAAATTTTATTTATGACATATCGGATTAAAGTTCGTTATTGTTTACAGCTATTGCACTGTAAACGCAGTTTTTTTTAACAATGAGAAGGACCTTATTAATCAGAAGTCTATCTGTATCATTACAAATACCGTAAAACTATTGTAAACCTAATGCGGTGTAGAAACATTGATATGTTGTATAAAAGAAAACAGATCTGTCAGATTGCTCATTTTGGAGGGAGCATGTGAACAAAGTGTTTTTTTTTTAAGTTATTTTGTTGGGTTAAAAAAAAACAGTTACACCATGTTAAGTTTTCTATGTGTATAAAGTTTTCAATCAGTGTTTTTGCGTATACAACCAGTGTAAAATGCATTTTAACGTGTTTTCAGGATTTGTAACAAAAAAAGTGACACATTTTGTTAATATTATTTCGGAATGCAACAATACATATATATACATATTATGTATAAATAATGGCTAATGTATATAGACATACCATATGGTATACATTAACAGTTGATTTCATTGCTTTGTATGGTTACCTGTTGATTACCTTCACTGAAAGAGGAATACTGCGTTCAAAAATCATTACAAACAAATATTTATCGGATTTATTTTAAAGTTGAATCAAAAAATTTATGGCTCATTTCCATGGCGGACGTCATGAATTTATTTACTGGTCTGTGGCGTCCGTTGATTTCTGGTATTTAACGTCCATCACTAGACAGGGGGACAATAAACAGTGGTCGGGGATAATATTTCCTTCGATGCATTTCCAAAACAATCAAAAAACATGGAGGCTCACACTCCAGCAGCAGCCCCTCATCATTTCACTCTTTTTCTTCTCCACTCTCGGGTCCCATATCAGCACGTTCGCTGGACTTTCTTTCACACCAGACGCAGAAACATAAAGCAATAATAATGATTTTGCAGGCATTTAGGTGTGCTGCTTGTAAACACTGTGCATCGCTCCACTAACGACTTGATTATGGTGAATGCCAACACAAAAGTTTACAATTTCCGTTCCCTTGAATTTCTAATATCGTTATTGAGAACCATGTAGGTATCTGTATATATATTACATATACAGGGATGAGACTAACTACTATTATGCAACAAAAATTACAAAATGATTAATAATAAAAAAAAATAATGATAAATAAAATGAAAGAAAAAAACTATATAAAAAGCAATAACTTATTTTTCAGAAGTTGATTATAGCTCTATTGTTGTGTGATTTTTGGGCCGTGACCATTAACCAGCGCTGGGTGCTAGGAAGACTCCATTCCAGGTCTTGGCATTTTTCACTCCTGTGGACATCACTGTGTGCAAGTAAAACTTGAACATAAAATCCCACTCTTCCTTAAGATGTAATTGGTCTATGTGATTGTAATGCAGCATACCTTGTGAACATCGGGAAAACGTGACTGACTCTTAACTCCACCCTGTGGTTAAAAACGTTTTGTCGCGGTGTGAAATGTTTGTTGTGTAGTGCTGGCTTATTACAGGACGACAGTAGTACGTAATTACCACTTTGGAGTAATCTGCCTCTCAGCTGTTTAACTGGGCGCTTTTAAATGACATTCTATAAGCCTAGAGAAAATACTACAAAATGTACGCATGCTGCACCACCTTTCAGTCAGCACCCCCCCACACCACCCCCTCCACCACCACCCCCACTCACAGTCAAGATATCACAGCGCCAGCCGACATGACATTAAAGTAACCTTGCGGTTTCTGGTCAATTAATATCCCTTTCTAGCTCGGCCCCAAGAATGAGAGAAGCAGCTTCCATTCCAGGAAGGAGAAATCTTTTGTATGAAAGCTTTGCGGCGATCAAAGCTTCTTTCACCGAGTTTGACCGTAGAGACAAGAAAATGCGCAATTTTGATGATGCAAAGAAGCAAAAATGGGTCGAGGGTTTTGGATTGGAAAAAAAAAAAAACCTTGTCACCTGTGTTTTAAGACATTGTGTTACTTTTCTGCTGTCTGTTATAGCGTTTGGGTAATGGTTGTCGTTTTTTTTGTCCCCATTGATTAAGAGGTTGGCTTTATCATTGTAATAAAAAAAATGCTTTGTAAAATTGCCTGGAGTAGCAATATTAGTATACACCTTTGGTTCCAAATTTCAACTGTGGCCAGAATTGTTAATAATGGACCTACCCGAGGACTTTGCCACTGCTAAAAACGGTTTTGTTGGGTAACATGTTGTACTTGGAAGGACAATGGTTTGTGGGTGGGTGTGTGGGGTCTGTTGTGTGGGTGGTATGTGTGTGTCGGTGGGGTGGTGTTGTGTGTGTGGTGGTGTGTGTGTTGTGATTTTAGGCAGGTAGATGTGTGTGTGTGGGTCTGTGTGTGTGTGTGTGTTTCTGGTAGAGTGTGTGTTTGGGGGCGAGAGAGGGAGAGAGAAGGGAGGGGTTTCGCTATGGGTTGTACCGTTTGTTCCCTATCCACGTTTGGCCTTCGGCCGAAGTCCTACCAATGCCTTTGTGGTTCTACCGATGTACGGACTTTCTGTGAAATTATTTTTGATGTGCATTCTATCAGCCTCACCATGCCAGAATAAATAATAATAAAGGGAAATGGGTTTTGAAAAAATTTATAAATAACTTGTTTCTTTTAGTGGCTTCCTCTTTTCTCCCTTGCCTTGTGATGAATGTTACCTTCATCAAGCGCTGTGTACCACTTCAGGTCAGCGCTGTGGCCGATTATGATTTGTGCCTCGCCGGAATGACTATCAAAGAGGACATCCTTGAAGATAACAAAAAGAAGATTAAAACGTTAGAAAACAATGCGTGTTTAAATGGGGATTCCCAATAAAATGCATCTCCCCACCTCTGTGTGATATATCAAAGTGTCGAATGAGAGCTGACTGAACGCAAGTAGAAATGACACCAACCCTCTCAGCAAATCGTCCTTTCTCTGAAGTTTCTCCCCTAATAAAGAAACCTCAGCTTAATCAGTAGCAACTTCCCCTTGATATTCATATACCTGGGAGAGAGCACTGTAGTCTTTGCTGTGTCCACCAACTTGACCCACACCAGAGTCTGCAAGTTAGATTAAAAAGTGGGGGGGAAAAACAATTGCATTTAATGCGATGGAGGCTTAGTTGAGTTGATGGTGTGCTGATATCAATGGGGCGTCCATATGAGTAGAACACACACCCTTCCTTTAACACACACACACACACACACCACACACACAGACCATCTTAGCCTGGGAGCCGGGATAACACCGGGAGCTTCCACCATGTCTGTCTTTTTACTGGTGCAAAGAGAAAAATAGTGGGAAGAATGTGCATTAAACTTTAAGGTTGGGGGTCTGATTGGGTTTTTTTTTATTAAGCTGCTGTTTTAAGCCCGGCGAGAGAGCGTCTCGCTGCTCATTTCGGCTTGGCTGGCGGGGCCCCAAAAAAATTTTACAGGCGGGAGGTCTCCTTCTGCTGGCCCTTCACAGACGGAAAAAACTGTCCCTGGAAATATCTCTGACTCCCTGTCGGCTTTTTCCTATCACCTCTCTCTTCAATCACGACAGGAGGCTGTTTTATCTGTGATGTTGTTTTTTATTATACACTAGTAGAATAACGCAGCTATCTCTACTCTAAGTTGGAAGTAAGGGTAGCCTTGCAATAATGGGGTTTGATGGGGCTGGGCTCTCTGTGGGACAAACACGCGATGTTGCGGCTGAGATGTGTAGTCTGGATTTTATTTGGATCTTAGCTGGGGCCTGCTTGTGTGACTGTGCGTTCAAAGCCTGACAATGGCATGACTATTCAGCCTTTGTTTCCAGCTATGTGACAAGAATGTGTAAATGGGTAGTATTT
Source organism: Etheostoma spectabile (assembly GCF_008692095.1). NCBI lineage: Eukaryota > Metazoa > Chordata > Actinopteri > Perciformes > Percidae > Etheostoma > Etheostoma spectabile. The sequence continues at coordinate 1,285,337 of NC_045751.1, forward strand.
GGCGGCTGTAGAGGCAAGTTGAAAGTTTAAACGGCACACAAGTGGCAGCAGCTCTATATGTGGATACCACTCTCCTGCCTGTTCGCAGTATCATGTAAGCAGGTTAAGGTGTGGAAAAAGCACTCTGGATAATGAGATAGGACTACCTGAAAAACAGTTAATTAAAAAGGCTGTGGGGTGGAACATGAGCAATACTACCAGTAAATGAATATCAAGGAAATTTAATTTTATACCAAGCACAAAAGAAGAGGTACAAATTTCCCTTCCTATGTCGGATAGAGAACAACTGACATTAAAGCAACAGCATGTATCTTCGGTTCTATCACAATAATCAAAAAGTAGGTAACATGATTATCTCTGACTACGAGGAGGGCAGAAAATACAAGATTCTAGACAGGGGATTAGGGCGATGTTGCCGGTGGACAAAAACATGAACAAGAAGTATTGCCGTGACTTGTGTCATGGAGTTCTTGATCCAGGGTCCCTTGAAGGGTGTTTCTTGTCAATCCTCTCAAACTCCTCTGGTGTTGGTGTAATTTAGCTTTATGAAACTGCATGCTATGTAAACTGAGACAGTGTGCAAACATAAGCTCATAACCTTCCAGGCAGAGGTAGTTCAACTGGGTGGCTCCATAGAGGAGCAGAGGCCAGAGGGCCACAAGGCATCTGGAGCCAGGCTCCCACACCAAGGCAAGATGTCATACCACGCGTCATCACCACCCACTCCGTATGATAAGCCATCACCCTGCCGAGGCCATAGGGTGAGTAACGCAGGACCCATGTGCTGGGTGTGAAGATATTGAGCTCCTGCAATATCTTGTTACTTTGAAGGTTAGATAAACGTAAGCATGACTTTAAGTCATAAATCACCCTAAGGGAAGAACAGGCACTTTAGAAGTTGGGAGGCAGACACAATAACACTTGTGGTAAGCTTAATCTCTCCTCAATTGATGTATTCATTAATATGCTTCTCCTGTAACGCATCAAAGTCTCCTGAACAGTCTTTACATAGTGAATGGTTTTTCCTTAACACTTCTGCCTTCTTTAGATGTCCCTCCTGTAGCCTTTCTTTTTAAGGATTTAATACAAGCTAAGTGAGTTATATGTGTTGGCAGGTAGAATAAGGGTGTTCGGCGAAAGGCACAAACCAACCCAAGGACTTTGCCCAGACCTGGATGGAAAGGACGAAACGAATCTTGGAAACATCATGTAGTCAGGACTGTGTCTGGATAGCTGCAGGCAGGCGCGTTCCATTTCCATCCATCAGATTGCATTATAAAAACGGGGGATGATCGGTAACCGGACCATAGGATTGATAAAAGAATAACCACTTCCTGCTGCAGTAGTGAATGGACCCATTATGCTTGAATTGAAACTGTTGCATGTGTCCCATCATCTCTGAAAGTGGTCTTGATGAATCAGAACAGAATGCAACCATAGATATTGCTTGGCTTCCATTTATTGCAAAACGCTCTTTGTTTAGCGCCATTTTTTCCCGACAAGCCTTTATCGTATTGCCACCTATGGGCCAAGATACTGACAGGGTATTTTAAAAGCGCAATTCTCCCTATCCGGCATTTCGTTTCAGCACTTTCTGCTGTTAAGGTAATGAGGAAAGAAAGGACAGTATTCTTCTCCCCCCAAACTATAACTTTGGGGATTCGAATGTATTCTTGCTAGAGAATTTAATGGTACAGACAATGGTGGTTGAATTGAGCGACTCATAATCTCTATTTTCAATCAACCATTGCTGTTGGTGCTGGCAAAAAACAATGTCATTACATCAAGTGTGCCCAGACGTGGCGTATAATTAGAAACAAAAAACAAGAAACCTCAAAGATTCCAGTGTTTTAGATCTGTAATGGTGTGTGTGTGTGTGTGTGTGTGTGGTGTGTGTGTGTGTGTGTGTGTGTGTGTGTGTGTGTGTGTGGTATATGTAATTTAGATTTGGTGATGGAATTAGCATACAACTCAGATTCAAGAGGTAATCATTTGGTAATTTGCCTTTTGATCATTTCCTAGCAGATCAGTGTTGCCCTGTGGTGCGTAAGTTACCTGCTTTCTGTGCCATCGAGGCCATGGAAGGCCTTTTAAGAAGCTGGGGCTGGCCAACTCTCTGCCCACACAGAAGGGGACATCAGCAGAAAGATGAATCTCCACTGGACGCAGGGACAGCAGCTGACAGAGTGAGAGTAGGTATTGGATGCAGACGGCTGGCTTTTAACCTGACGAGAAAAGCAAGAAGGAGAGAGGGAAAGAGTCGCGGTGACTCGACGTGACAATGCTGCAACAACGCTCTTGGGCCAAAGCTGTGAGGCACCTGCAAGACTCGAAAGTGTGCAGGTGGTGTAAAGAGGAATCCTGATTGGTCTGTCTGCGTCACGGCGCCGCCGTAACGAGACGATTGTAGAGAGCAACATGTAAATGGGATGAGTGTGAGCAGCATTATCATCGGTATTATTTGGAAATCACGGAGTAGTAGCATCATAACAATTAGAATAAGTCCACAACTACAGTACTTAATGACTTAATTCAAAATACTGAAAACAAATCAATCAAAGATGCTTTTTTTCCTTCCGACAAATAGTAATTGACCAGTCGGGCTACAGGAACTGGATGAAGGACATCAGTTAGCGCAAATAAAAAGTAGCACAAGACCTGAATTACAAATGACTTCATTTAAGTTACACAGAAGTAAAGACTCTGAAAGACTTACCAAGGCCATTCGGTCATTAGCAGCCATCGTTTTTTGTTAGCACCTATGTAAATGAAAGCAATGACTTGTCGAGCTGGTTAATCAAAGAGTTATTTCCACTTCTCAAACATTTAGATTTAATTTTTTGAGTTTGAAGAAAAGTGGAAACACTTAACACAGTATTTCACAAAACAAACAACACATAAAACCCTTTGCAACGATGTATGTTGCAAAAATGTAGCATTTCTTATTTCCAAATTCAAGAATTATCTCATGCTCCCTTATTCAGCTTTGGCCACTCGTGCGGATCCCAAGCCTCCGTGGGAACCATTGCTTTGAAAGTATTAAAGCCAAGCTAGCTAGGTTTGTATCTTTTTATTAAACTGGCACATACCAGTTGGATAAGGGCTGTTCACGCATTCTTTGACAAGATGGCTTGGGCAAAGAGAGAAAAGCTGAGTGCTCGATCCTTCTATATGTATTTTCTTCGCTCGTTACTGTATCTTCTTTCTTGCTCCTTGTATTTTTTGCAGCGTTCCTAGCGGATCGTGAGTGGTGTCTAATCCAGTTGCCAGCTATTAGCCCCAACCCCCGACCCACTCACTCCGACACAAGAGAGAGCTCTCCCTCTCTTCTCAGACCTCGCTTGAACCCATGTATCCACGAAACAAGCCATCACAATACAGTAGAAGGGGCACGTGGACTAGTTATTTTTGTTTGCCCACTATTTATGTCAATGTACAGGACTGCGGGCAAATGGCACAGTCAATGCAATCATTCCATCCTTGCCATCCCTGCGCGCCCGTCAATTAGGCTATGATATTCGGTAAACCGTCCTGGGTACCGGGGCTGTTTGAAATCATGAATGTGAGAAGTAGGGAGGCCGTGGCGTAATGGAGGGCCATGATGCAAATTGCCAGGGTATGGAAGCATATGTCCTGTAGTGCCATGAGCAACAGACAGAACTTGCCGGAAGCTCCAAAGAGGCTGTTGTTGTGATCAGACCAACATATGGAGTAAAGAAGGTGGACAGCAACAGGAGATCCAATAAAGGATTAAAAAACAAGAGGGATGTGCTGTCAGTTTCCTTATCATTTCAAAGCGCCAGCACCTTCAGTGACAAACTCTCCATTTAAAGACCACAGCTTCGCCTATAACAGTGCCATCGAAAAAATGAAAAATTGCTCCACCAGTACCAACCGCAGCAAAAACAAAGTTCAGTGGTCAGCATATGGAAAAGGAGCAAAGATGGTGTTTTGTCGTGTACAGAGTCTCCCGGCCACGCTAGCAGCTCTATGTCATGATGTGTAATCAGGTATATGTTTACATATCACCATCTTAGTGTGTTTGCTAATTAGCACTTAACAATAAAGTATAAGACAAGGCTATGGGCATGTCGTTCGTTGGCAGGAGTTCATTAAGGGTTTAGGATCCGTTAATCTGGGAACCAGTAATATTAACTTTTGTCCCAGAGATATTCATTAAGATGCGTGAAGACTTGATCTGCTGGTGGCGCTAGGGAAAAGTCAGAGGATCCACTTGGTTAGAAGTCATCATCGGGAATCCATGGATATTATAAAGGTATATATATCCAATAATATATATAAATATAGCAATTTCATGGAATAGTTTTCAGTTATTTCCAGTCTGGAATAGTGGTGAACTGACTGACTGAAACAGAGACTGACAGGGACCACCATTTAAACGCCATAGAGCCATGCACTAGCATGGAATTAATAATTACGCCTACTTTGTGATAAAAACCAAACTTGGTGCTAAGGGCTGGATGAATTTTTTTTAATTTTTTTTTTGATACGTTTGGATGATTTGAAGGAGAACAAGGACTACATGTTGCAGAGTTTCCATGGATGCATACACCTGGAGATGGAAAGAATGACACCAGTTGTGAACTCTCTGATTGGGCTTCTCTGATTTTCTCCTTGAACATAAATAGGCATCAAGTCAAAGGCGATGTCCTGTCAAATTAATTGCTAATTATCCACCGTACAGCCTTTTAATCCTGATTTAGTGGGGGCACCATTACAGCTGAAATTGCAGGTTGTTAGCCAAAAAGCATTAAAATCATTGGTAATGGAAACTGTCCTCTGTTTGGACTGTCAAACATTTCAAGACCAAATAGTCCTGACAAGTGCATTAAATGAACGGACAGTCAAGCTATAATTATGTGCAAAAAAATAACCCATGCCTTAATCCAATGGTTAATAACGCAATTAAAGGGGTGTTCTTGGAATTGGTAATCTTCTGTGGACAAGGCTTACAATTCAATTACCCTGTTTAACACTTTGTTTCAACTCCCTGAGGCTGAGTTCCTGGTACAACTTACTGCAGTTGCTATAATTAGCCTTAAGAATGTCCCCCATTTCTGATAATTATCAGTGGTTTATGTCAGTGATGAAGAACTGCTAATTCCGTGGATGGGATCGGCTCTTATCAGGCGGGGGATGCATGAAAGGCAGTTTCTAAAGTCTGGCTGAGAACAGAATGATGGCTGTGTCATTTATTCTAATGACGTCTGTCTTATGATCCGACGGACGTGTTCAAACTGGTTGCACTCTTCTAAAACAAACGTCCAGAGCTCAAATGGAAAACAAACACCAATCAAGTCCAAAAATCCAACTCCATATTTTTGTGGAATTAAAAATCTCTTCTTTTTCTCCTCTGAGTTGAAGTGTAATGGCATCCATGATCAGAGAGTTTCAACCGATCCAATGTCCTCTAATCGTTATAGTGACAACCAGGAGCTGCCTCTCCTGACGTCTAAGCCAACCGCGGATCCAACCATTTAATCCCTTCTTTCTTGTTCTCTTTCTAAGCTCATGTATGCTGTGAACATATTGAGCCGGCAAAACTTCCCTGTTCTCAAGAGAAGGTCATTGGGCCAGGCCCAATCGAGGCCTCTGAAACGGGCCAGATTTCCACGCTGTCGTTCAGTTAGTATAGACTGAGCGCATTCCTAAGCAAATCAGACAGTGTGAAGGACAGAACCGGTCTTCCATTCAAGACGCCTGCTTCTTGTTCAGAGAGACAGGCAAATGAGTTGTAGGGACAAAGGGAAGTTTGTGGGAGTGGACCTTCATGATGCTATTTGTAAATGTTACAAGCGTTCAATATGTTAGATGAGAAACAATTGTATTACACTGCCGAGAACCTATAGGAGCTTGTCTATGGGTCATAATGTATGTCAGTTTGTTGAAAGAGCATATGCATAGGCAATATTGTTATAGCTGGGAGTAGTACCTGTCTCACGAAGAAAGCTTTTCATGATAGCTTTGGTTGCATGCTGTTTCTAAAAAGTTTTTATTTTTATGCATAGGGGCCCAACGGAGGTTTGCTACATTTACTCTGCGGACAACTTTCAATAGCAAAGACCATCGGGACTCATTGTCCACAACCCGTATTCATGCAGGATATTTTTTCTGGGGTGGACAGTGTGCAGCCAGGCACACCACTCTGGATTGAATACCGACACATGATACAAGGGACATCAGGATATAAAGTTCACTGCTAAAGGACAATAACGCAGGACACACAGTGTCATGTACAGATTATGTGAGCACAGCGCTGTGTCCACATGTGAATTGGACACCGTTTTTGGATATAAAACGCAACACCACTGTGATCACGAGTTTGTTGCGAGCATGAAACAGTTGGTGGGTGAAATTGCTATTGAGGCAGCTAGTGTAACACTTGGAAGGACAAACTTGCACCTGGATTCAAGCATCGCTTGATGGAGAGGCAACATGCCCACATGCACACAACACAGCGGATAGAACACATCGGCTCTGTGCAGGACACGCGGTAGCTCTTCCAGACCTGTAACCATGTTTTCCCCTGTTTTTTATTAATTAATATTTAAGTATCCAAAAGCTGATTTGACATTATCTCACTATGGGTGGAGAGCTGAGCAGACAGCCCGGGACAGAACACGACCTTTAAGTAAGTGCATTTATGTTATTTTTTCTACAGGAGGGAGCCGTATAGAGGGCTGGGGTACTGTTTTGCAGATGTTTAAGGCTTATTGGAAAATGTTCATCACTTATGAAGTTTTTGGTTCTTAATTACGCTTTGACAGGGTTCAATTCAAAACATGTTGTTAACCTCTTGCATCAGTATATCCTCAGTCTGTCATGATGAGCAGTTAAGGACGAACATTTGGGTGCACAGCTGTTTTAGCAGGAAGGTTGGCTTTCGCCCTGTTAGTACACACGATTCAAGATTGGCTCTATTGTTGCCATAAATAATGAGATAACGGTTTTGAAGCATCTGGATCAATTGGCATAAACAGTTAACTTATTGCATGCGTGCATATGAAGCAGCCATCTTCAACAAGCATCGTCTTCTGAAACCAAACTTTTAACCACAATTCTACCTTCTCTTTCTCTCTCGTGCCTGCTGTTGCAGATTCTCATTTTAGAGACCTTGTCTGCGGAATACTTGTTGGCATGCCGGCCCGCATGGCTTAGTTTGGGATATGTCAACGCCTTCCGCAGATGCTATTGCATTACATAAAGAGATATGCCATGCTGGAGAGATTCACATCATCCATTCGGCCACGGGCAACAAATGCCACATCTGTCCTATCACTGACAGGGCAACCAAGGATTTGGGAGCATTCCCAAAGCTGCGGGCATCACTTGTCACAAGGTAAGTTCTTGAAGTGGCATGAGCAATCTGTGACAATGGGGCAGAAAAGACTCTTTAAAACAAAATTGAAAGAAAACAAGCTTTGCTATACATCACTTACTCTGTGCTTAGGGCTAACATTTAAACAAGAAGATGGCTTAAATGTCAACATGTCATTACATTTACTGTTATCCATAACATGCTTGTACTGCGGATCCCAGTGAGAATCTGCAAACACACCGGTCTGCAGATCCACTCCTAAAAAAGGAATGCCTTTTGCCACCCAATTTACTGACTGCTTATGGTACCATTTCAAGAGGCACTGGTCTTTCGTCCCTACATACTGGCTGATGCCTTTGCACCACATCATGCAATGTTTAGGGACTTACAGTCTCGTTGGTGTGAAAAAAATATGAAGTCCTCAATGCAGTAGACGTAGAAACCAGCGCAGATATGAGCGCAGAAAGAAAAATCCTCTTGAGGACCGGCTTCACGTGGGATTAATGAAACGTTTGTATCCCACCAAATCAGAGCGTAAGGACTGGTTGTACGTGTGATAAATGCAGCGGCCTGGAAACGATTGTAATTTAAATATCACGGCCCCCATATATACTGGTTTTGAGGCCTCGCCCTGCTCTTACGACACGGTCCAGGCCGAATCGGCTAAGAACCTAAGAAGCGGCACTTTTTAGGGTGGAGGGAGATTGAAACCTGACATCTCAGTTTAATTTGCGTAGTAGGTGTGTTACCATTTGGCTTCCTCAAAAACTAGTATTAGGCTGTAGGAAGAATGCGGAATAGAAAGATACTTATGCGGGTCAACCGTGTTAAATATTAACAGGACTCTGGCTGAAATTTTATTTAATTATACATCCGGGACATACAGTATGTATACTCCTAATAGTAACATACAGGCTTATATGCAATCTCTTAGACCTACATACCATATTTAAATAAAACATGGTCTTAGCACAGAGTTTAAACAGTTTTTAAATTTATTTTTTACTTGTGTTTTTTGTAGTGAGCAGAGCCAGGCAACAGCTGTGGGGAGAGTTGTCGAAACCCCCCCCCCGTGCTGGACAACCACCACGACCCTGTCTCCTGACAGCAGAAGGGGATGGAAAAACAAAAGCCGAAATATGTCGGTCAATGGCAGAAAAAATGAACGACACACAAAAATCTGAAGAATAAATAAAAAGGTGTGTAGCGTCATGTTTTCCTGTATTGAATATCGTGCCGTTGGAGTAATAGTAATTTCGGTCTCCTTGGTATAGACCCCCAGTGGGGCTGTGCTGGACGCTGCTCTTTGGGCTCGGGGCAGCTGACTCCGTTACATCTATGACAACCCTATATTCCTGCGCAATGTTTTGCACAAACCCCACAGGCTTTAACACAAAGTTGCAGACCTTTCTGGCGTGTATAGTATTAGAAGCAAAGGCACTCAGCAGCTATTGTAAAAAAATGTTTAAAGCAATAGGGATACAAACACGCTGGAAATATCAGGGCTGCCAACTTTCCAAAAAACTTGGAGTGAGATTTTGGGGGGGACAAACCCAGATTTGCCGCGACAAAGCAATTCTTTTGGTCTTATCCTTTAGGGTTTAAATTAGGGATTGGTATATGTGGGTGGAATGATGGAACTACCTAGGGGGGTCTGGGGGTATGCCCCCCCAGGGAAAAAAAGGTTGAAAAATAAACCATTAAATGGCACTTTCTGGAGAGTATTTTGCAAAAAAAAAAAAATGGGAGAAAAGAAATCAAAGTCTTACATGGATATGGCAAAACTGTAGGGTTAGGAGACTTTGTGTTGTTGTATCAACAGGTTTTAGGGCATCGAATTAATTATATAGATGATTAATTCTTCTAATATAAGAACTGACCCACACAATGTGCCAAACATAAATGAACCACATGAAAGACATAGCATATGTCAGCAACAGTGCTGAGAAGATTTTGGGTCTGGGTGAAAAACAGGTCCAGGGGTACCTGGGTAGGGACCAGGGACCAAAGAAATTAATGTTGAGGGAACAACTCTAAGACCCCACTGAATTTAAAGAATGAGAACCACGAGTTGCATAAATTCTAATCCTTTAACCTTTTGTGCCAAGGCTCAGTAAATGTTTGGCCCTCAGCCTCTGGCCCCACTTACTGTTTTACTTTTTGTGAAAAGAAAGGGGACTATGTGTCATTTCTAAAAAAAACATCAATACTTATTTACAGTTATATTTAGAAGATGCGAGGTTAAGAGAGCACAATAGTGGACCAAACGTTTGCAGTATTATATATATATATATAAATATATCTATTATATCATATATATATATAGATATATTATTAGTATATCAGGCTAGTAAGCCAGGTGTGTTCACCAGTTCGCTAATAATTTACAACTTTGTGCACATAAACTCCTCCAATCTATTGTTGTCCGAGATGGGAGAGTTGTAATATAGTCTGTGTGATGTCATTGCTCGCTGATATGGTAGAATCTCATTCAGGACCGGCCTGACAGACGCAGAGCCCATTTGGGTCTCTGGGTCTCTGGACAGCGTTTAGAGGTGGCCGTTACGCTGCTTATCGGCGGACATAGGCATGGATGCAAACGCGTCACAGCCCCAGCAGAGCGGGTCCACTCCCAATGAACATGAAGTCGTACACTACCAGCCGCGCTGCTCACCTCTATCTTTACAGAGAGAGTGGCACGACAGCGACGGACGGCTGGGCGAACTGAGAACTCATACCGAAAGCAGGGGAAAGCACCTGGGATTGGCTCGTGGAAAAAATGTTCTCATTTCGACCAATTTGAAAATTCCACGGACAGGGAGCGCTCTGAACCCAATCACAGTCTATTGAAAGCAAAACTAGTCGATCACCAGGGCTTCAAAAGGTAAAACATAGAATAAACTCATCTTTCACTAACTTGACGCCGACCGGGGTTGACAATTCAAGCGTGAGGAAAACGGGGGTGTGGCGTGTGCGCGTGGTGAAACCAGTCAAATGCGTTTGTGTCTCACGGCCAATGCTGTGAGAGTTGGCAGCCCTGAAATATTTAGTTTGTTTAGAAAGGCACGGAGTTGAAATGGAATGATGTCAGTGTTGAGGACGGGGGCTGCGCCACAACAACTAACCCGTCTCAACTGTCACGGATCCTTCCTGGTAGGACGTCTCAATGAAGGGATCCTTCAGGAGTAGGTCAGATCCTCCTTATGCAATTTGGAGAACATGCACAATGGAACAGGCTATCAAGTGCACGTCAATTGCGGGCTCTCGTCATTGAACCTTATTTGCCCGCATTTCAAAACACTAGATGAAATGGTTGTGGAAGTGTTACACTTGCTGTGTAATTATGCTGTTGGGCTGTAGAAAGATGAATTAGCAGGCGTTTCTTAAGGTCAAGGAAGGATCCTACAAAGCCAGGAGGAGGACGCCTACATCATCAACGTCCGTCGAAGGACCGTTCCATTTGAAGATCCTGTCGGTACACGTCCGTCCTGCCTGCACGATCCGTTTCTGAGCATGTGCATATGTCGAGCACACGCAGACGATGATCATGGAACGTCAAGGATTTACAGGAAATTACAGGTCACTGCAGATCCGTTCCACAGTAGCCTCTGCTGTTAGCATCCACCGGAAAAGTTAACGTTAGGGTAGCTAACGCTAATCGGCTAACCGCTAGCTGAAACAGCATGTTTAAGACCGCAAGTAAATATTGTCTATTTATTAACATACGCACCCCGATATTTTATATAAGTGGTTCGTCAGTTCATTCACCTTGGGCCCTCATATAAAAACCACCAATCACCACAATAATTGTCTTTATTATACTATAAAGTCTTAAAGTAGCTGTAGTGCTTTCCCCACGGGTTAGTTTGAGTAACGTTATTGTAGACTGAATCAAAGCTAGAGGTTGTTAGCCGGGAAGCTAACGACGGTGGAGGCAACAGTCCTCTTACATCCATGAGGCTAACGGCAACCGCTCAACAATGAGATCGTGGACCTGATGTATTAGCAAGAACGGTTTTAGCCTCTACCGGGAAGTTGACGCTAGTTAGCTAACGCTATTGCGGCACAATAACGGGACTCAAATAAAGCTTTCCGGTGGAGGCTAACAGATTTCTGTAAATGTCTATGGACAGGGGTTCTCAACTTTTGCAAGCTGGGCCCCCCCCAAAGCTGGTCATTGCAGTTGGTGGCCCTAGTGCCAAGCCCCACACACCACGATAGATAGATAGATAGATAGGCTATATTTTAGGCCCCACTTATTATTTAGTAATATTACATCATCCAGTAGCGGGTAGGGATGCCTATTATATACTAGGCATTTTATAATTGGGCAGTATTGTACCAGACTTCTAAGTGAGCTGCGGATTTATTATTATTAGAGTAGTATATATGAGTAGTATTAGACTATCATCATTACTAGGGCTATTGCTATATATTTATATGATAGTTTGGCATGCCTTTATTGTTATTATCTGTAATTATTATATTATTATTCAGTGGCCTATCATTACTAGGCTATTGCATAATTGGGGAAGTGCACCAGACCTCCTGATATTAATGTATTGCTTTCTTATTGTTATAATCACTCAGGTCTAATAGTAGGCATCATCTGCATTTTTAAAGAAGCTTGCAGGTTGGTGACATTAATGTGAAGACCTGAGCTGCTTTGCCTGGCAAAGATCCTCAATTATTGGCTCAATGTTTGAAAAACATAGCCTCAAATCATCCCGATTTGTGACCAGATTACGGTATTAGTGTTGAGTGCCGTCATTTTGAGAAAATCATGCCTCACCAAATAGTTGAAGCGAAAGGAATCTGAAGGTAAAATTTGGTGCAAAAGTGAGGCGTGTAGATGCGATGTGAGACTTGTTAAAATTATGACTGAGAGCTGTGGAAAAAAAATCTGTACCGTGTTTTTTTTACACTTTGAGGCACTTTCTCGTACAATCACAACTCAGTGGATGCCAACTTGGAATTCTGTCGCTGCAGCGTGCTCTCGCCATCACACAGCGGAGGGCTGCGGCTCCAGTTTTGCAACACTGCTTGCGATACATTTGGTGCGAAAAACTAATTTGTACCTGTGGACTTAGTATGTGGAGGGCCCCCTATAGCCAACAGGACGTTAGACTAGCTAGCTTGGCTAAATGATCCAAGCCCGCTTTTTTTAAATAGGTGATAAACCTTTAATCTCTCAACACTTATAACAGTCCAGCTGAAACCTGGGGGAAGGCTCCAGGGTGGGTTTCTGCAGCCGCCAGACGGACCGCAGGTCAGTGGGGGCTCGGCCAGCGTGGAAACACCGCTCGCAAGATCCGCTGCCAAGCTCGACGGTGATCTGATCTCAGGGGACACGGAAGAACTCCAGACCTCAGTAGGCACGCGGAACAGCCCCCCGGAGCCCACAGCAGTGTTGGTTGAATAGCAAGCTAGCGTTAGCTGATAACCAAAAAGCAACTTACACAATAAATAAAATAATTTAAAAGTCAGGCGTTAGACACCCTGATGGCGGTCCGTCCGCGGCTTGCAGGACCTGGGAGTGGAGCTACAGCAGTGTTTCAGTTGACTGTGAAACGTGTCCCTAGGATAACAAAATGTATTATTTGTAAGAGGGGGGGTTTAGTTCGCAAATTGCAATTCCACCAACATGGCGGTTGGGGCTCCAGGGGAGGCTGTGCCGCGACTACCGGGTAGGGAGATCATCCGGTCCCCGCTGGAATGCAGATCAGGTCGAGGTCGGCAGCGGAGCTTTCTAGCGGTGTTCCACTTGGGCGAGCCACACTGACGGCTGTCCTCTGCTGGCTGAGGACCCTGGTGCTCATACGCCAGTGTTTCATCTGGACTGTTTTTAATAAAAGTGTTGAGATTAATCAAAAAGGATTGTATTTAGAAAGCGGGCTGGCCTAGGTAAAAGCTAACCGCTAGCTTTCAGTGCTACATAAATAAGCCGGACAGAGTTGTCCCTAATAAGGTGATAGAACATTGCTGGTCCCCGGCCGTCCCGTTGGCTCAGAGCTCCACAGACTTAAGTCCACAGGTACAAATAGTTTTGCACCAAATGGTATCGCAAGAAAGAAGTGGTGCAAAACTGGAGAGCGCAGACTCGCGCTGT